>NW_027039927.1:109715-124360 GCF_034236695.1 Oncorhynchus nerka | reverse complement strand
GTGTGAACCTACACATGGGAAACTGTTACATTTACATTTAAGTCATTTAGCAGACACTCTTATCCAGAGCGACTTACAAATTGGTGCATTCACCTTCTGACATCCAGTGGAACAGCCACTTTACAATAGTGCATCTAAATCTTTTAAGGGGGGTGAGAAGGATTACTTTATCCTATCCTAGGTATTCCTTAAAGAGGTGGGGTTTCAGGTGTCTCCGGAAGGTGGTGATTGACTCCGCTGTCCTGGCGTCGTGAGGGAGTTTGTTCCACCATTGGGGGGCCAGAGCAGCGAACAGTTTTGACTGGGCTGAGCGGGAACTGTACTTCCTCAGTGGTAGGGAGGCGAGCAGGTCAGAGGTGGATGAACGCAGTGCCCTTGTTTGGGTGTAGGGCCTGATCAGAGCCTGGAGGTACTGAGGTGCCGTTCCCCTCACAGCTCCGTAGGCAAGCACCATGGTCTTGTAGCGGATGCGAGCTTCAACTGGAAGCCAGTGGAGAGAGCGGAGGAGCGGGGTGACGTGAGAGAACTTGGGAAGGTTGAACACCAGACGGGCTGCGGCGTTCTGGATGAGTTGTAGGGGTTTAATGGCACAGGCAGGGAGCCCAGCCAACAGCGATTTGCAGTAATCCAGACGGGAGATGACAAGTGCCTGGATTAGGACCTGCGCCGCTTCCTGTGTGAGGCAGGGTCGTACTCTGCGGATGTTGTAGAGCATGAACCTACAGGAACGGGCCACCGCCTTGATGTTAGTTGAGAACGACAGGGTGTTGTCCAGGATCACGCCAAGGTTCTTAGCGCTCTGGGAGGAGGACACAGTGGAGTTGTCAACCGTGATGGCGAGATCATGGAACGGGCAGTCCTTCCCGGGAGGAAGAGCAGCTCCGTCTTGCCGAGGTTCAGCTTGAGGTGGTGATCCGTCATCCACACTGATATGTCTGCCAGACATGCAGAGATGCGATTCGCCACCTGGTCATCAGAAGGGGGAAAGGAGAAGATTAATTGTGTGTCGTCTGCATAGCAATGATAGGAGAGACCATGTGAGGTTATGACAGAGCCAAGTGACTTGGTGTATAGCGAGAATAGGAGAGGGCCTAGAACAGAGCCCTGGGGGACACCAGTGGTGAGAGCACGTGGTGAGGAGACGGATTCTCGCCACGCCACCTGGTAGGAGCGACCTGTCAGGTAGGACGCAATCCAAGCGTGGGCCGCGCCGGAGATGCCCAACTCGGAGAGGGTGGAGAGGAGGATCTGATGGTTCACAGTATCGAAGGCAGCCGATAGGTCTAGAAGGATGAGAGCAGAGGAGAGAGAGTTAGCTTTAGCAGTGCGGAGCGCCTCCGTGATACAGAGAAGAGCAGTCTCAGTTGAATGACTAGTCTTGAAACCTGACTGATTTGGATCAAGAAGGTCATTCTGAGAGAGATAGCGGGAGAGCTGGCCAAGGACGGCACGTTCAAGAGTTTTGGAGAGAAAAGAAAGAAGGGATACTGGTCTGTAGTTGTTGACATCGGAGGGATCGAGTGTAGGTTTTTTCAGAAGGGGTGCAACTCTCGCTCTCTTGAAGACGGGAGGGACGTAGCCAGCGGTCAGGGATGAGTTGATGAGCGAGGTGAGGTAAGGGAGAAGGTCTCCGGAAATGGTCTGGAGAAGAGAGGAGGGGATAGGGTCAAGCGGGCAGGTTGTTGGGCGGCCGGCCGTCACAAGACGCGAGATTTCATCTGGAGAGAGAGGGGAGAAAGAGGTCAGAGCACAGGGTAGGGCAGTGTGAGCAGAACCAGCGGTGTCGTTTGACTTAGCAAATGAGGATCGGATGTCGTCGACCTTCTTTTCAAAATGGTTGACGAAGTCATCTGCAGAGAGGGAGGAGGGGGAGGGGGAGGAGGATTCAGGAGGGAGGAGAAGGTGGCAAAGAGCTTCCTAGGGTTAGAGGCAGATGCTTGGAATTTAGAGTGGTAGAAAGTGGCTTTAGCAGCAGCGACAGAAGAGGAAAATGTAGAGAGGAGGGAGTGAAAGGATGCCAGGTCCGCAGGGAGGCGAGTTTTCCTCCATTTCCGCTCGGCTGCCCGGAGCCCTGTTCTGTGAGCTCGCAATGAAATCTAAATCTTTTAAGGGGGGGGGGGGGTGAGAAGGATTACTTTATCCTATCCTAGGTATTCCTTAAAGAGGTGGGGTTTCAGGTGTCTCCGGAAGGTGGTGATTGACTCCGCTGTCCTGGCGTCGTGAGGGAGTTTGTTCCACCATTGGGGGGCCAGAGCAGCGAACAGTTTTGACTGGGCTGAGCGGGAACTGTACTTCCTCAGTGGTAGGGAGGCGAGCAGGCCAGAGGTGGATGAACGCAGTGCCCTTGTTTGGGTGTAGGGCCTGATCAGAGCCTGGAGGTACTGAGGTGCCGTTCCCCTCACAGCTCCGTAAGGCAAGCACCATGGTCTTGTAGCGGATGCGAGCTTCAACTGGAAGCCAGTGGAGAGAGCGGAGGAGCGGGGTGACGTGAGAGAACTTGGGAAGGTTGAACACCAGACGGGCTGCGGCGTTCTGGATGAGTTGTAGGGGTTTAATGGCACAGGCAGGGAGCCCAGCCAACAGCGAGTTGCAGTAATCCAGACGGGAGATGACAAGTGCCTGGATTAGGACCTGCGCCGTTTCCTGTGTGAGGCAGGGTCGTACTCTGCGGATGTTGTAGAGCATGAACCTACAGGAACGGGCCACCGCCTTGATGTTAGTTGAGAACGACAGGGTGTTGTCCAGGATCACGCCAAGGTAAGGTAAAGCCCCGCCTTATCTCAGGTCACCATAGCAGCACCCACCCGTAGCACGCGCTCCAGCAGGTATATCTCACTGGTCACCCCCTAAGCCATTTCCTCCTTTGGCTGCCTTTCCTTCCAGTTTTCTGCTGCCAATGACTGAAACTAACTGCAAAAATCACTGAAGCTGGAGACATATCTCCCTCACTAGCTTTAAGCACCAGCAGCTCACAGATCACTGCACCTGTACATAGACCATCTGGAAACAGCCTATCCAACTACCTCATCCCATACTTTATTTATTTCTTTATCTTGCTCCTTTGCACCCCAGTATCTCTACTTGCACATTCATCCAGTGTTTAATTGCTATATTGTAATTACTTCGCCACCATGGCCTATCTATTGCCTTACAGTATTTTTATTAATTTAGTTGTGTTCTGTGGTTGTCCCTGGGTTGGCTGATATCCCATTTCATGGGGTCACTCTCCATAGTAAAGACTGTACAGTTTGTAAGGCCTTTTTTATATCAATGTGCTTTCACAGTAACCTGGCCCAGAGAAACCTGGGACATACAGGGCACCACTGCACCTGACCAGCTGAATGCAGGTGGGCTCTCCTGTCAACATGGGGCTCCTGCTGCAGGTAGCCTAGCGGTTAACAGTGTTGGGTCAGTAACTGAAAGATCCCTGGTTTGAATCCCAGAGAGGACTAGGTGGAAAATCTGTCAATGTGCCCTTGAGGGCTGCAACAGGAGCCTCATGTTGGACAGGAGAGCCCACCTGCACTCAGCTGGTCAGGTGTCTTAACAGGAACAGGATGTGCCTGTCCAACACTCTTCCCCACATCAAGGATGGTGTCACATGGTCACGCAGCTCTCTTCATTGAGGAGACACACTAGAAGCATCAGTAAGTCATCACAAATGACTATTTCTAAAGAAAGATAATAGACAAGTAGAATGGGACAGGTTTCTTATAGGCTACACATTACTGGACATAATAACATATTAACTTTGTGCTGTTGATGTATTGCTGCTAATAATATTATTTCAGAGAGTCTGAAACTCTGCTCCTAACAAGGAAGTACTCTGCTCCTAACAAGGAAGTACTCTGCTCCTAACAAGGAAGTACTCTGCTCCTAACAAGGAAGTACTCTGCTCCTAACAAGGAAGTACTCTGCTCCTAACAAGGAAGTACTCTGCTCCTAACAAGGAAGTACTCTGCTCCTAACAAGGAAGTACTCTGCTCCTAACAAGGAAGTACTCTGCTCCTAACAAGGAAGTAATATGCTCCTAACAAGGAAGTACTCTGCTCATAACAAGGAAGTACTCTGCTCCTAACAAGGAAGTAATCTGCTCCTAACAAGGAGGTACTCTGCTCCAAACAAGGAAGTAATCTGCTCATAACAAGGAAGTACTCTGCTCCTAACAAGGAAGTAATCTGCTCCTAACAAGGAAGTACTCTGCTCCTAACAAGGAAGTAATCTGCTCCTAACAAGGAGGTACTCTGCTCCTAACAAGGAAGTATTCTGCTCCTAACAAGCCACCAATTGTGCAAGTTCTCCCACTTAAAAAAATGAGAGAGGCCTGTAATTTACATCAGGAGATACCTTAATACCAGCAACAGTGTGTGAAAACCTTGTGAAGACTTTTTGACCTCTGTCATTGCCAAACACAGGGTATATAACAAAGTATTGAGATAAACAATGTGATTTTCTGGATTTTTTTTCTCATTTTGTCTGTCATAGTTGAAGTGTACCTATGATGAAAATTACAGGCCTCTCTCATTTTTTTAAGTGGGAGAACTTGCACAATTGGTGGCCGACTAAATACTTTTTTGCCCCACTGTATGTTAATCTCTAGGAGACAGAACAAGTCTCCTTCCTGAGCGGTATGACGGCTGTGTGGTCCCATGGTGTTTATACTTGCATACTATTGTATGTAAAGATGAACATGGTATCTTCAGGCGTTTGGAAATTTCTCTGAAGGATGAACCAGACCTGTGGAGGTCTACAATTCTTTTTCTGAGGTCTTGGCTGATTTCCACATGATGTCAAGCAAAGAGGTACTGAGTTTGAAGGTAGGCCTTGAAATACATCCACAGGTACACCTCCAATTGACTCAAATTATGTCAATTAGCCTATCAGAAGCTTCAAAAAATATGACATCATTTTCTGGCATTTTCCAAGCTGTTTAAAGGCAAAGTCAACATAGTGTATGTAAACTTCTGACCCACTGGAATTGTGATACAGTGAATTATAAGTTAAATAATCTGTCTGTAAACAATTGTTGGAAAAATGACTTATGTCATGCACAAAGTAGATGTCCTAACCGACTTGCCAAAACTATAGTTTAACAAGACATTTGTGGAGTGGTTGAAAACCGAGTTTTAATGACTCCAACCTAAGTGTATGTAAACATCCCTGTATATAGCCTCCACATTAACTCTGTACTGGTACCTCATGTATATAGCCTCCACATTGGCTCTGTACTGGTACCTCCTGTATATAGCCTCCACATTAACTCTGTACTGGTACCTCTTGTATATAGCCTCCACATTGACTCTGTACAGGTACCTCCTGTATATAGCCTCCACATTGATTCTGTACAGGTACCTCCTGTATATAGCCTCCACATTGACTCTGTACTGGTACCTCCTGTATAAATAGCCTCCACATTGACTCTGTACTGGTACTTCCTGTATACAGCCTCCACATTAACTCTGTACTGGTGCCTCCTGTATACAGCCTCCACATTAACTCTGTACTGGTACCTCCTGTATATAGCCTCCACATTGACTCTGTACTGGTACCCCCTGTATATAGCCTCCACATTGACTCTGTACTGGTACCTCATGTATATAGCCTCCACATTGACTCTGTACTGGTACCCCCTGTATATAGCCTCCACATTGACTCTGTACTGGTACCTCCTGTATATAGCCTCCACATTGACTCTGTACTGGTACCTCCTGTATATTGTCTCCACATTGACTCTGTACAGGTATCTCCTGTATATACCCTCCACATTGACTCTGTACTGGTACCTCCTGTATATAGCCTCCACATTAACTCTGTACTGGTACCTCCTGTATATAGCCTCCACATTAACTCTGTACTGGTACCTCCTGTATATAGCCTCCACATTGACTCTGTACTGGTACCCCCTGTATATAGCCTCCACATTGACTCTGTACTGGTACCTCATGTATATAGCCTCCACATTGACTCTGTACTGGTACCCCCTGTATATAGCCTCCACATTGACTCTGTACTGGTACCTCCTGTATATAGCCTCCACATTGACTCTGTACTGGTACCTCCTGTATATAGCCTCCACATTGACTCTGTACTGGTACCTCATGTATATAGCCACCACATTGACTCTGTACTGGTACCTCATGTATATAGCCTCCACATTGACTCTGTACTGGTACCTCATGTATATAGCCTCCAGATTGACTCTGTACTGGTACCTCATGTATATAGCCTCCACATTGACTCTGTACTGGTACCCCCTGTATATAGCCTCCACATTAACTCTGTACTGGTACCTCCTGTATATAGCCTCCACATTAACTCTGTACTGGTACCTCCTGTATATAGCCTCCACATTGACTCTGTACTGGTACCCCCTGTATATAGCCTCCACATTGACTCTGTACTGGTACCTCATGTATATAGCCTCCACATTGACTCTGTACTGGTACCCCCTGTATATAGCCTCCACATTGACTCTGTACTGGTACCTCCTGTATATAGCCTCCACATTGACTCTGTACTGGTACCTCCTGTATATAGCCTCCACATTGACTCTGTACTGGTACCTCATGTATATAGCCACCACATTGACTCTGTACTGGTACCTCATGTATATAGCCTCACATTGACTCTGTACTGGTACCTCCTGTATATAGCCTCCACATTGACTCTGTACTGGTACCTCCTGTATATAGCCTCCATATTGACTCTGTACTGGTACCTCCTGTATACAGTGTCTTGCGAAAGTATTCGGCCCCCTTGAACTTTGCGACCTTTTGCCACATTTCAGGCTTCAAACATAAAGATATAAAACTGTATTTTTTTTGTGAAGAATCAACAACAAGTGGGACACAATCATGAAGTGGAATGACATTTATTGGATATTTCAAACTTTTTTAACAAATCAAAAACTGAAAAATTGGGCGTGCAAAATTATTTAAAATTTGGCAGGATCCTCGTGGAGTGTAATGAGAGGCAGGTGGTTAGAGCGTTGGACTAGTTAACTGTAAGGTTGCAAGTTTGGATCCCCCGAGCTGACAAGGTGAAAATCTAGCGTTCTACCCCTGGACAAGGCAGTTAACCCACTGTTCCTAGGCCATCATTGAAAATAATAATGTGTTCTTAACTGACTTGCCTAGTTAAATAAATATTTAAAAAAGGTGTTCATTTTTTATATTTTTTATAAAAACTTGAAATCGGCCCTAATTAATCGGTCAACGTCTAATATGAAGTATGTCAGTTTCATTGTTACGGTCTTTGATTTAATTATATTTTTGAAACTCAGGCTGTGCTGTGTTTATCTGCGTCATTCCTTGATCATTCCTTGTGGTCCTGTAGCTCAGTTGGTGGAGTATAGTGCTTGTTAAACCAGGGTAGTGGGTTTGATTCCTGGGACCATCCATATGATAAGTGTTTGCAAACATGACTGCAAATCCCTTTGGATAAAAGTGTCTGCTAAATGGCAGATATATCCACTGATTATACCAAACATTTCGAACACCTTCCTAATATGGAGTTGGACCCTCCCCTTTCTCCCTCAGAATAGCCTCAATTCGTCGGGGCATGGACTCTACAAGGTGTCGAAAGCTTTCCACAGGGATGCTGGCCCATGTTGACTCCAATGCTTCCTTTGGGTGCAGTGGAGGCTCCTCAGAGGAGGAAGGGGAGGCTCCTGAGAGGAGGAAGAGGAGCTTCCTCAGAGGAGAAAGGGGAGGCTCCTCAGAGGAGGAAGTGGAGGCTCCTGTGAGGAGGAAGGGGAGGCTCCTGAGAGGAGGAAGGGGAGTACCCTCCTCCTCAGTGATTTTCATAAAAATAAAAATGATAAAACATGTAAAAAAGTTTAATCCTTTTTAGATAAAACTATATTAAAAATAATCACGTCACCAAATAATTGATGAAAACATGAAGGTCTACAGTAGCCTCAGCAGCATTCTGTAGGGTAGCACCATGGTGTAGCCTGGAGAACAGCGAGTTTCCGTTTGTCCTCTGAGTAATTTGACTTCAATACAAACCTACGAGGTTTTGGAAAAGTTTTTTTTCACCTGGTCACATACAGCTGATGTGTTGTGCATTGAAGTCCAGAAGCGAAGGGAAAAGGTGAGAGGAGGAGAGAAGGAATATAACGTGGCTGTAATGAAAGTGAACTGTGTTTACACATGATCAGGGGTGTATTCATTCTGACGATTCTGTTGAAAAACATTTCTTAAACGGAACAAAACAGGAATAAACATACCTGAATTTGTTCAAAAGAAACTCTCGTTTGCAACTGCTGGACTAATGATTACATTCTAGATCAGCAGGTGAGAGTGGTATTGAATGTGTCACTGTCTGTCACCTTAATTTTTTCTCTCAACCTGTGTGCACCTATGTGGTAAACTTTCATTCATAGACTAGGTTGTAGCTACCTCATGATGGGTATAGGGAAAATGTTAGTATCATGTAGTAGTCCAAACCTATCGCTGTTACATTGAACAGGGTGAATGGGATATGAATGACAGTCATCCAACATGCTGTAGTAGAAATAAGGACATGCCCATGAAAAACAAAATGGTCCTCCCTCATCTTAAACGGCACTGACCGCCACTGTTACGGTGGTGGACCATTCTTGGTACACATGGGAAACTGTTGAGTTGGAAAAACAAATCACAAATTGGTGCGCCTGGAACCTACTACCATACCCCGTTCAAAGGCACTTAAATATTTAGTCTTCCCAATTCACCCTCTGAATGGTACTCAGACACAATCCATGTCTCATTTCACTTAACAATCCTTATTTAACTGGCCTCCTCCCCTTCATCTACACGGATTGAAGTGGATTTCATCAGTGACATCAGTAAGGGATCATAGCTTTAGCCTGGATTCACCTAGTCTTTCTAAGTCATGGAAGGAGCAGCTGTTCTTAATGTTTTGTCTACCCAGTGTATAGCACTACAGATAATCAAGTGCTATTTGCATGTGATGCATTTGTTCTGTTGTTTACAGGATGATTTGTATTTTATAGAGCGTGGCTTTAAGGGAATAGTATGGTCACATGTAGATAAAAACAATTGTGAAAAATTAACAGAGTAAATGTGTATAAACACACTAACTATTCATATAAGTATTTATTAATCATATTCATATTGAGCTTCTACGTCTGTGTACCGGAAAGTATTCGTTGTAAGACGTAAGAGAAAATATATCAGCTTATTGTTAAATAATTATGACGTTCTTTCCAATACAAAAAGTGTAGTAACTATTGTTTCCAAACTGCGTTACCCACTCCAGCCAGCAGATGGCGATGAGCGTCTTTCAGGTGATGCTTCTTCCGTGACGTATAATGGACTGGACGGACGCTTCTTCAGGAACAACAACGCGGCTACTCTTTCAACCACGTCGGTAGCTTGCTAGCCAACATAAAAGTGAAAGATTGACGCTTTAGACCATCTTAATGTACATGATCTAATCTCAGTGTTTTACACACAGTTCTTTTGACGTATTAACTAGTTAATATTTGCAAACTTGTTAAAGATTTATGCTGAGCCTAGCACTAGGCTAGTCGCTAATGCTAGCTAACTATCTAGCTAACATCCCTGACCATGAGTTCATTAAACTACTCATCCCTGCTATAGAAGAGGAGGTCTGCTGTTTGGAGAAAGAAGCTCTGGCAATGAACATTGAAGAAGAGGATGAGGTTACAGTGAAAGAAGAGAAAGAACCTTTTAGAATGAAAAAGGAGGAAGACGAGACTGTTATAGTGAAGGAAGAAGATGCTGTTATAGTGAAAGAACATTTCAGAATGAAAAAGGAGGAAGAGGAGGCTGTTATAGTGATAGAAGAGAAAGAACCGTTTAGAGAGGAAGAGGATGCTATCTCAATAAAGGTGAAGGAGGAATATGTTTTTGGAGTGAAAGAGGAAGAGACAGAATATCAGATTAACACCAGTGAGTACTGTCTTTAACAGGGACACAAACTATGCCGTTGTTGAACTAATGTGTGGTTTTAAAGTGGCATTCTACTGAAGTTCTACACTTGAATATGTTGTTCAGTACTGGAATTGTTAAAGGGTCGATCTGCCATTGGTTCAAATATTTTAGGGACTTTTAAATTCGATGTATTGAATTCTCCATGTGGTCTACATTAAAGTTCCCCTCATCTAGTATAACAGGCTTTTAAAATTCAATATTGAAGCATAATCTCTACTTAAAATATCAAAGGGACATATTCATGCCTCTTGTAAGACCCTATGATTTTATTAGACGGTTATAAGTTTACTACTCATTTTGATGTTCTCATTAACACAGGAGAGAGACATGACTATGGTGGATCCTCTGGGGAGCTTCAACAACATCCTGATGCTGACGAGGAAGAGAAGAGTCTCTCCAGATCAGAACACCAGATGGTACAGCTTGGTCTGGTCTAGCATACAGCTTTCTGGTCTAGCATCTTGCTCTATCTGGGTCTGGGCTGGGTTTCTGTAAAGCACTTTATGACAACAGTGACATCAGCATCCATAATGATATGTGTCTGTGTCCCCTCTTTATGGTTACCAGGACAATGCTAGCCCTTCCTCCCTCCCGGAGTCCCTGTGTCGTGCCTCTCCCGGTAGCGCCTTACTGCTGGGTATGAAGAGGTTGTCTGTGCTGCTGGTGGACTGCAGGAAAACAACAGGGCTGAGTGGAACTGTGAGAGGAGGAGAAGAGAAGAAAGGATCAGATTTGAAACATCAAAGTAAGTGCTGTAATTTAGTTTGAACAAATTAAATAGATCTGGTATCTGTTACCAGGACAACCAGCAGAGTTCTGTTAGTTGACATGAAGATGGACTGGTATCTGTTACCAGGACAACCAGCATAGTTCTGTTAGTTGACAGGAAGGTGGACTGGTATCTGTTACCAGGACAACCAGCAGAGTTCTGTTAGGTGACAGGAAGATGGACTGGTGTATATGGATGTTATGAATATCATAACACTGAAAAAGGATTCTGCCAATGAAAAGAGAGAAACCAATAGACCATATAAAACCTTGATGAAAGTTAGCTTTGGAGAGAAAGTTTCAAGATGATCCAATGTAAGGTGCTTTTTTTACAAAAACTTTTCCTTAAAACATTATGGATGTTACATTGCCTGTCCCAGTCAACGCCCCATTCTTTACAAGACTGTAGAACAGGCAAACTAAACTCAAGACTTTGGTAATTAATTAACTGGTACTGAAGAAAAGCTGTGATCAGGCTGCCCACTCAAACGAAAGCTTCAAACTGTAACCAGTGCTGGCGACCTGGTTCAGGTTATCTATCAACCTACCAGGGTAGTGACAAACAGTAGAGGAATTAAATCATCAACATGGTTTGATCATATCTTTACTAATGCTGCAGAAATGGGTTTTAAAGCAGTATCCAGATCCATCAGATGTAGTGATCACAATATAGGAGCCATGTCTAGGAAAACCACCGTTCCAACGGCTGGGACTAATATTGTGTATAAGAGGTCATACAATTTTATGTAGTGATTCCTATGTTATTGATGTAAATAATATTTGTTGGTCTGTGGTGTGTAATGATGAGCAACCAGACACTGCCCTTGACACATTTTGAAACTGCTTATCCCAGTTACTAATAAGCAGCACCCATTAAGAAAATGACTGTAAAAACTGTTAAATCCACGTGGATTGATGATGAATTAAACAATGGTATGATGAAGAGGGAGGCAAAAGAGATGGCAAATAGGTCTGGCTGTATAACTGATTGGCAAACATATTGCAAATTGAGAAATCATTTGACTAAACAATAAAAAGAAGAAACTACACAATGAACCAAAGATAAATGACATGAAGAATGAAACTTATTGTAACGCTCAATGAGTGAATGGGTGTGGAGTCAGACACAGAGAGCAGAGGATACGGGGAAAAACACGCTTTAATGTCCAACCAAACAAGGTACAAATGGTAACACCAAACATAGGCGTAAATAAACTCCATTTAAGTCTTAACAAACAGAAGACAAGTAAAATATCAAGACTTAAGTCAAGCCCTCAGTAAAACAATCTGGACTTAAGTCTTAACTCTGGTAAAATATCTAACAAACTTAAGTCTTAACAAACAGAAGAAAATATCTGGACTTAAGTCTTAACTCTAACAAACAGAAGACAAGCCCACACAAACAGAAGACAAGCCCCAACAAAAATAACAAACAGAAGACAAGCCCATAACAAACAGAAGACAAGCCCATAACAATCATTTTAACAAACAGAAGACAAGCCCATAACAAACAGAAGACAAGCCCACACAAACAGAAGACAAGCCCACACAAACAGAAGACAAGCCCATAACAAACAGAAGACAAGCCCATAACAGAAGACAAGCCCATAACAAACAGAAGACAAGCCCATAACAAACAGAAGACAAGCCCAATACAAACAAACAAGAAGACAAGCCCACACAAACAAACAAGCCCATAACAAACAGAAGACAAGCCCATAACAAACAGAAGACACACAAACAGAAGACAAGCCCATAACAAACAGAAGACAAGCCCACACAAACAGAAGACAAGCCCACACAAACAGAAGACAAGCCCACACAAACAGAAGACAAGCCCACACAAACAGAAGACAAGCCCACACAAACAGAAGACAAGCCCACACAAACAGAAGACAAGCCCACACAAACAGAAGACAAGCCCACACAAACAGAAGACAAGCCCACACAAACAAGACAAGCCCACACAAACAGAAGACAAGACAAGCCCACACAAACAGAAGACAAGCCCACACAAACAGGAGACAAGCAAACCACACAAACAGGAGACAAGCCCACACAAACAGGAGACAAGCCCACACAAACAGGAGACAAGCCCACACAAACACAAACAGGAGACAAGACAGGAGAAGCCCACAAACAAGACAGGCCCACACAAACAGAAACAGAACTTACCACCCAAACAACCAAACAATGAACAGGTGAAAACAATTAGACAAAACCAAAGGAAAAAAGGATCGGTGGCAACTAGTAGACCGGCGACGACGACCGCCGAGCGCCACCCGAACGGGGAGGGGAGCCACCTTCGGTAATATTCGTGACACCTATTGCAAATTGAGAAATAATGTGACTAAACTGAATATAAAGAAGAAACTACACTATGAAACAAAGATAAATGACATGAAGAATGATAGTAAAAATCTTTGGAGCATCTTCAATGAAATTTTGTGCAAATAAAATCAACAATGACAAGTCACTGCTGTCTGACAACGTGGATGGAAAATTGAGGATAATAGCAGCCAATATTGCCATTCCTATTTGCCTTGTCTTTAATTTAAGCCTACTAGAAAGTGTGTGCCCTCAGGCCTAGAGGGAAGCTAAAGTCATTCCACTACCCAAGAATAGTAAAGCTCCCTTTACTGGCTTAAATAGCCGACCAATCAGCCTGTTACCAACCCTTACAATTTTGAAAAAAAATATTTGACCTGATACAATGCTATTTTACAGTAAACAAATATAGACTTTCAGCTTATAGGGAAGTTCATTCAACTAGCACAGCACTTACAAATGACTGATTGGCTGAGAGACATTGATGATAAAAATGGCTTTACACCCCCTGCTATATTGTGGATAAAGAGTTTTTCTTTTAAAATTTAACCTTTTTTTAACTAGGCAAGTCAGTTATAAACAAATTCTTTTTTTCAATGATGGCCTAGGACTGCCTTGTTCAGGGGCAGAACGACAGAGTTTTTTACCTTGTCAGCTCAGGGTTTCGATCCAGCAATCTTTCGGTTACTGGCCTACCGCTCTAACCACTAGGCTACCTGCCGCACCAGAGCTACCTGTCTAACAGAACACAGAGAGTGTTCTTTAATGGAAGCCTGTACAACAAAATCAAGTTTGAATCAGGAATTTCCCAGGGCAGCTGTTTGGCACCTACTTTTTTCAATCTTTACCAACAACATGCCAATGACATTTGAGTAAAGCCAGTGAGTCTATGTATGCATTGACTCAACACTGTACATGTCAGCTACTACATCGACTGAAATGACTGCAACACTTAACATAGAGCTGCAGTTAGTTTCAGAATGGGTGTCAAGGAATAAGTTAGTCCTAAATATTTCTGATTACCTTAAAACCTCTTGGTGTTAGGGGGCAGTATTTTCATTTTTGGAAAAAAAACATCCCTGTTTTAAACGGGATATTTTGTCAGGAAAGGATACTAGAATATGCATATAATTGACAGCTTTGGATAGAAAACACTCTAACGTTTCCAAAACTGTAAAGATATTGTCTGTGAGTATAACAGAACTGATGTTGCAGGCGAAAGCCTGAGAAAAATCCAACCCGGAAGAGCCCCAGGTTTTGAAAGCACTGCGTTCCAATGACTCCCTATATGGCTTTGAATGTACCACCAACGAGCTTACGCTTTCTACGTATTTCCCAAGGTGTCTACAGCATTGTGACATAGTTTTCCGCATTTCTATATAAGAATAGCCGTATGGGGGCACATTGCGTAAGTGGTCACATGGTGGCTCCGAGAGAGATTCTCGCGTAAAGTGCAGAGGTAGCCATTACTCCAATCGGTCCTTGAGAAAAAGGAATTGTCCCGACGGATATATTATCAAATAGATATTAGAAAAACACCTTGTATGCCTGACAGTTTGCCATGTTTTTGTCGATGTTATGGAGCTA
>NW_027039927.1:0-109215 GCF_034236695.1 Oncorhynchus nerka | reverse complement strand
GAAATTGCAGAGTGCAAAATATTTTTTTATTTTTTTATTAGAAATATTTAACTTTCATGCATTCACAAGTGCAAAGGTTAACTTCTTGTTAATCTAGCCACCGTGTCAGATTTCAAAAGGCTTTACGGCAAAAGCAAACCATGCGATTATCTGAGGACAGCACAGCAAACAAACCATGATCAAACAAACACAAACCTCAGAAATAACAATCATATTTTCAACCCACATCACAAATGGTCCTTTTCTTTGATTAATTCCGTCAAAATGTCCATTTCAACCTGGTTCCCACACTCCAATGTCCCATAAACATCACAAATGGTCCTTTTCTTCGATTAATGCCGCCGTTATATCTCCAAAATGTCCATTTATTTGGCAGCATGACTACAAAATATCTAATACGATACCTGTAAATGCTGTCCAAACATTTGAAACCTCAATCCAACTTTAATATTTTAAAACGTAAATAAATTTAAGATGGGATAAACTGTGTTCAATACCGGATAAAAACAACGTGAAGCGCGTGACCTGGAGCGCGCATCAAAACATTAGAGAGCACTAGGCTGGACCCTCGTTCTGAATAGCCGAACTTCTTCATTTCTCTAAAGAAAAACATCAACCAATTTCTAAAGACTGTTGACATCTAGTGGAAGCAATAGGAACTGCAACCAAGTGCCACAGAAAAGTGCCACACAAAACCATTTGAAAACAGAGTCACCTCAACAACAAAAAATTCCTCCTGGATGGTTTGTCCTCGGGGTTTCACCTGCCAAATAAGTTATGATATACGCACAGACATTATTTTAACAGTTTTAGAAACTTTAGAGTGTTTTCTATCCAAACCTACCAATTATATGCATATCCTAGCTTCTGGGCAGGTAGCAGGTAGTTTACTTTGGGAACGCTTTTCATCCGGACGTGAAAATACTGCCCCCTATCCCAAACAGGTTATAAGGAATGAAATTCCACAACTTAACTTCTAAAAAGGCACACATGTTAATTTAAATGAATTCCCGGTGATTACCTCATGATGCTACAGTCCTCCTTTAAGACTCCATAATGTTTCATCATTAGATGCTACAGTCCTCCTTTAAGACTCCATAATGTTTCATCATTAGATGCTACAGTCCTCCTTTAAGACTCCATAATGCTTCAACATTAGCTGTTACAGTCCTCCTTTAAGTCTCCATAATGTTTAGAATGTGTCTGGAAGCGCTACTCTATCTATTCTATTCTCATCCTTTCGGTTTTAATAATATTTAAAAAATAATAATGTTATAATAGGTAATAACTAACTTTAATAACTAGGGTTAATACCTGCCTGGCGCACCAACAAAATATTTCTTTAGCCCCCTCTAACAATACCGCTACAGAATTAGCATAGTAGGCCATGTAACTTAACCTGTAGTGACACCCAGCCCGTGAACGGGACCGTTATCATCATCTGACACTAATTAGCATAACGCAACGGACATAAATCTTCCTAGAAAATATTCCTATTCATGAAAATCACAAGTGAAATATATTGGAACACAGCTTAGCCTTTTGTTAATCACCCTGTCATCTCAGATTTTCAAAATATGCTTTACAGCCAACGCTAGACAAGCATCTGTGTAAGTTTATCATAGCCTAGCATAGCATTATGCCTTGCTAGCAGCAGGCAAACTTGTCACGGAAATCAGAAAAGCAATCAAATTAAATCGTTTACCTTTGATGAACTTCGGATGTTTTCACTCACGAGACTCCCAGGTAGACAGCCAAAGTTAATTTTTTCCCAAAATATTATTTTTGTAGGCGAAATAGCTCCGTTTGTTCTTCGTGTTTGGCTGAGAAATCGCCCGGAAATTGCGGTCACAACTCCGAAAAATATTCCAAATTAGCTCCATAATATCGACAAAAACATGGCAAACGTTGTTTAGAATCAATCCTCAAGGTGTTTTTCAAATATCTATTTGAAAATTTATCCGTCGGGACAATTCCTTTTTCTCTAGGACCGATTGGAGTAATGGCTACCTCTGCACTTTACGCGAGAATCTCTCTCGGAGCCACCATGTGACCACTTACGCAATGTGCCCCCATACGGCTATTCTTCAACAGAAATGTGTAAAACTACGTCACAATGCTGTAGACACCTTGGGGAATACGTAGGAAGTGTAAGCTCGTTGATGGTACATTCAAAGCCATATAGGGAGTCATTGGAACGCAGCGCTTTCAAAACCTGGGGCACTTCCGGATTGGATTTTTCTCAGGCTTTCGCCTGCAACATCAGTTCTGTTATACTCACAGACAATATCTTTACAGTTTTGGAAACGTTAGAGTGTTTTCTATCCAAAGCTGTCAATTATATGCATATTCTAATATCTTTTCCTGACAAAATATCCCGTTTAAAACGGGGACGTTTTTTTTCCAAAAATGAAAATACTGCCCCCTAACACCAAGAGGTTTTAAGGTAATCAGAAATATTTAGGACTAACTTATTCCTTGACACCCATTCTGAAACTAACTGCAGCTCTATGTTAAGTGTTGCAGTCATTTCAGTCGCTGTAGTAGCTGACGTGTACGGTGTTGAGTCATCCACATACATAGACTCACTGGCTTTACTCAAATGTCATTGGCATGTTGTTGGTAAAGATTGAAAAAAGTAGGTGCCAAACAGCTGCCCTGGGGAATTCCTGATTCAAAATTGATTTTGTTGTACAGGCTTCCATTAAAGAACACTCTCTGTGTTCTGTTAGACAGGTAGCTCTGGGGCGGCAGGTAGCCTAGTGGTTAGAGCGGTAGGCCAGTAACCGAAAGATTGCTGGATCGAAACCCTGAGCTGACAAGGTAAAAAACTCTGTCGTTCTGCCCCTGAACAAGGCAGTCCTAGGCCATCATTGAAAAAAAGAATTTGTTTATAACTGACTTGCCTAGTTAAATAAAGGTTACATTTTAAAAGAAAAACTCTTTATCCACAATAGAGCAGGGGGTGTAAAGCCATTTTTATCATCAATGTCTCTCAGCCAATCAGTCATTTGTAAGTGCTGTGCTAGTTGAATGAACTTCCCTATAAGCTGAAAGTCTATATTTGTTTACTGTAAAATAGCATTGTATCAGGTCAAATATATTTTTATCCAAAATTTCTCTAACAGGCTGATTGGTCATTTAAGCCAGTAAAGGGAGCTTTACTATTCTTGGGTAGTGAATGAACTTCCCTATAGGCCTGAAACACTTTCTAGTAGGCTTAAATTAAAGAAAAGGCAAATAGGAATGGCAATATCGGCCGCTATTATCCTCAATTTTCCATCCACGTTGTCAGACACCAGTGACTTGTCATTGTTGATTTTATTTGCGCAAAATTTCATTGAAGATGCTCCACAGCTTTTTACAACCATTCTTCATGTGGTAAGTTCGTTTCACCCACTTCTGTTTGTGTGGGCTTGTCTTCTGTTTGTGTGGGCTTGTCTTCACTTTCTAGTGAGGGTGTTAAATTCTGAAGATTTCGCTGTGAAGATATTTTACCAGAGTTAAGACTTAAGTCAAGAATTTTACCAAATTAGACTTAAATGGGTTATTTACAATCATTTTGGTGTTACCATTTGTACCTTGTTTGGTTGGACATTAAAGCGTGTTTTTTTTTCCATCTGCTCTTGTCAGACTCCACACTTGTCATTCATTTTATTTGCATTGAAGATGCTCCAAAGCTTTTTAGTTTCATTCTTCATGTCATTTATCTTTGTTTCATAGTGTACTTTCTTCTTTTTATTCAGTTTAGTCAAATGATTTCTCAATTTGCAATATGTTTGCCAATCAGTTATACAGCCAGACCTATTTGCCATCTCTTTTGCCTCCCTCTTCATCATACCATTTTTAAATTCCTCATCAATCCACGTGGATTTAACAGTTCTTACAGTCATTTTCTTCATGGGTGCTGCTTATTAGTAACTGGGATAAGCAGCTTCAAATGTGTCAAGGGCAGTGTCTGGTTGCTCATCATTACACACCATGGACCAACAAATATTATTTACATCAATAACATAGGAATCACAACATAAAATTGTATGACCTCTTATACACAATATTAGTCCCAGCCGTTGGAACGGTGGTTTTCCTAGACATGGATCCTATATTGTGATCACTACATCTGATGGATCTGGATACTGCTTTAAAACCCATTTCTGCAGCATTAGTAAAGATATGATCAAACCATGTTGATGATTTCATTCCTCTACTGTTTGTCACTACCCTGGTAGGTTGATTGATAACCTGAACCAGGTTGCCGGCACTGGTTACAGTTTGAAGCTTTCTTTGAGTGGGCAGCCTGATCACAGCTTTCCTCAGTATTAGTTAATTAATTACCAAAGTCTTGAGATTAGTTTGCCTGTTCTACAGTCTTGTAAAGATAGGGGCGTTGACTGGGACAGGCAATGTAACATCCATAATGTTTTAAGGAAAAGTTTTTGTAAAAAAAGCACCTTACATTGGATCATCTTGAAACTTTCTCTCCAAAGCTAACTTTCATCAAGGTTTTAAATGGTCAATTGGTTTCTCTCTTTTCATTGTCAAGAATCCTTTTTCAGTCTTATCTTCCTGTCATAACAGTTCCATATAGCCCCAGTCTATCTTCCTGTCAACTAACAGAACTCTGCTGGTTGTCCTTAACAGATACATACCCAGCAACAAGGTGCAGATACCAGGATTTATTTGTTCAAACTAAACTACAGCACTTACTTTGATGTGTCAAATCTGATCCTTTCTTCTCTTCTCCTCCTCCCACAGTTCCACTCAGCCCATTGTTTTCCTGCAGTCCACCAGCAGCACAGACAACCTCTTCATACCCACCAGTAAGGTGCTACCGGAAGGCACGATCAGGGACCCAGGAGGGAGGAAGGGCTAGTGTTGTCCTGGTAACCATAAAGAGGGGACACAGACCACATCATTATGGATGCTGATGCCACTGTTGTCATAAAGTGCTTTACAGAAACCCAGCCCAGAGACCCAGAGAGAGCAAACTGTATGCTAGGCCAGACCAAGCTGTACCATCTGGTGTTCTGATCTGGAGAGACTCTTCTCTTCCTCGTCAGCATCAGGATGTTGTTGAGGCTCCCCAGAGGATCCACCATAGTCATGTCTCTCTCCTGTGTTAATGAGAACATCAAAATGAGTAGTAAACTTATAACCGTCTAATAAAATCATAGGGTCTTACAAGAGGCATGAATATGTCCCTTTGATATTTTAAGTAGAGATTATGCTTCAATATTGAATTTTAAAAGCCTGTTATACTAGATGAGGGGAACTTTAATGTAGACCACATGGAGAATTCAATACATCGAATTGAAAAGTCCCTAAAATATATGAACCAATGGCAGATTGACCCTTTAACAATTCCTACAGTACTGAACAACATATTCAAGTGTAGAACTTCAGTAGAATGCCACTTTAAAACCACACATTAGTTCAACAACGGCATAGTTTGTGTCCCTGTTTAAGACAGTACTCACTGGTGTTAATCTGATATTCTGTCTCTTCCTCTTTCACTCCAAAAACGTCTTCCTCCTTCACCTTTATTGAGATAGCATCCTCTTCCTCTCTAAACGGTTCTTTCTCTTCTATCACTATAACAGCCTCCTCTTCCTCCTTTTTCATTCTGAAATGTTCTTTCACTATAACAGCATCTTCTTCCTTCACTATAACAGTCTCATCTTCCTCCTTTTTCATTCTGAAATGTTCTTTCACTATAACAGCATCTTCTTCCTTCACTATAACAGTCTCGTCTTCCTCCTTTTTCATTCTAAAAGGTTCTTTCTCTTCTTTCACTGTAACCTCATCCTCTTCTTCAATGTTCAGCGCCAGAACTTCTTTCTCCAAACAGCAGACCTCCTCTTCTATAGCAGGGGATGAGTACTTTAATGAACTCATGGTCAGGGATGTTAGCTAGCTAGTTAGCATTAGCGACTAGCCTAGTGCTCGGCTCAGCATAAATCTTTAACAAGTTTGCAAATTAGGTTACAGTTAACCAGTTAATACGTCAACAGAACTGTGTTTAAAACACTGAGATTAGATAATGTACATTAAGATGGTCTAAAGCGTCAATCTTTCACTTTTATGTTGGCTAGCAAGCTACCGACGTGGTTGAAAGAGTTGGCGCCTTGTTGTTCCTGAAGAAGCGTCCGTCCAGTCCATTATACGTCACGCAAGAATCATCACCTGAAAGACGCTCATCGCCATCTGCTGGCTGGAGTGGGTAACGCAGTTTGGAAACAATAGTTACAACACTTTTTGTATTGGAAAGAACGTCATAATTATTTAACAATAAGCTGATATATTTTCTCTTCCAAATAATACGTTCCTGTACACAGACGTAGAAGCTCAATATGAATATGTAGATGATTAATAAATACTTATATGAATAGTTAGTGTGTTTATACACATTTACTCTGTTAATTTTTCACAATTGTTTTTATCTACATGTGACCATACTATTCCCTTAAAGCCACGCTCTATAAAATACAAAGCATCCTGTAAACAACAGAACAAATGCATCACATGCAAATAGCACTTGATTATCTGTAGTGCTATACACTGGGTAGACAAAACATTAAGAACAGCTGCTCCTTCCATGACTTAGAAAGACTAGGTGAATCCAGGCTAAAGCTATGATCCCTTACTGATGTCACTGATGTTAAATCCACTTCAATCCGTGTAGATGAAGGGGGGAGACAGGTTAAATAAGGATTTTTAAGCCTTGAGACATGAGACATGGATTGTGCATGTGTGCCATTTAGAGAGTTAATGGGGAAGACAAAATATTTAAGTGCCTTTGAACGGGGTATGGTAGTAGGTTCCAGGCGCACCGGTTTGTGTCAAGAACTGCAACGCTGCTGGGTTTTTCCGCTTAACAGTTTCCCATGTGTACCAAGAGTGGTCCACCACCCGAACAGTGGAGGTCAGTGCCGTTTAAGATGAGGCAGGACGATGTGTTTTTCCATGAGCATGGCCTTAATTCTATTACAGCATATTGGACGACTGTCATTCATATTTCACTCACCCTGTTCAATGTAACAGCAATAGGTTTAGGCTACTACATGATACTCTAATTGTCCCTATACCCATCATGAGGTAGCAACCTAGCCTATGAATGAAAGTTTAGAATGTAGGTTCTCACAGGTCGAGAGAAATTTTTGCGATGACAGACAGTGACACATAGACAGACAGTGACACATTCAATACTGCCTTGCACACTCTCGCCTGCATCTAGCTGAAATAGAGATATTACTGGACAAATTCAGGTATGTTTATCCCCGTTTTGTTCCATTTAAACGTTTGTCAACAGAATCGGCGGAATGAATACACCCCTGATCATGCATAAACACAGTTCACTTTCATTACAGACACGTTGTATTCCTTCTTGTATCTATGTGCTCTCCTCTTATCACCTTCTCCCTTTGTTTCTGTACTTCAATGCACAACACATCAGCTGTATGTCACCAGGAGAAAAAACCTTTCCAAGCCAAACCATTTCGTAACTGCTACACACAGCTTACATTGTTGTCACCATATTAGCTAAAATAACATCATAGTCAACAGAGCTAATAGAACTAACTCGTTAGTAAACCTGCTACAATCATGCAGTAACGTTACAGTGTACAGTCAGTAAGCAGTTTAGCACTTACCTTGGCGGGTCCCAGTGGCATTAAATGAGTAAAACCAAAAGCTTGCCTTGACTTGGAAGAGTTCCAGTGTTGTGTTGGATAGTCATAGCCAGCTAGCTAACATAGCATCCCTCTGTTTGAGTCAAGTGTTTGAGTAGGCTAAACTAGATAGCTGCATTTGCTAAGTGAAACTGAAAGTGGAAAATAAATGACGAAATATCTCTCTCTCGCTTCTCCTTCATTTTGGAATAAAATAATTTGTTATAAACTGTTCAACTATTGTATTTTTCTCTCTTTTAGTCAACTACTCACCACATGTTATGCACTGCAGTGCTAGCTAGCTGTAGCTTATGCTTTCAGTACTAGATACATTCTCTGATCCTTTCATTGGTTGGACATCATGTCAGTTCATGCTGCAAGAGCTCTGATGGGTTGGAGGATGTCCTCCAGAAGTTGTCATAATAACAGTGTAAGTCTATGGAAGCCTTGAGAACCATAATCCTCCAAGGTTGTGTATTGAAGTCAATGTACCTGGAGGAGAATGCAAAATAGTATGTTTTAATAAATTATTTGGTGACGTGATTATATTTAGTATAGTTTTATCTAAAAAGGACCACTTTTAAATATTTTACCATTTTAATTTTTCTGAAAATAACTGAGGACGATGGTTCTCCCCTTCCTCCTCTGAGGAGACCCCACTGCACCCAAAGGACACCCAGCCAACTTGACACAATTGTGGGAAGCACTGGAGTCAACATGGGCCAGCATCCCTGTGGAATGCTTTCGACACCTTGTAGAGTCCATGCCCCGACGAATTGAGGCTGTTCTGAGGGGAAAAGTGGAGGGTCCAACTCCATATTAGGAAGGTGTTCCAAATGTTTCGTATAATCAGTGGATATATCTGCCATTTAGCAGACACTTTTATCCAAAGGGATTTGCAGTCATGTGTGCAAACACTTTACATATGGGTGGTCCCAGGAATCAAACCTACTACCCTGGTTTAACAAGCACTATACTCCACCAACTGAGCTACAGGACCACAAGGAATGATCAAGGAATGACGCAGATAAACACACACAGCCTGAGTTTCAAAAATATAATTGAATCAAAGACCGTAACATTGAAACTGACATACTTCATATTAGACGTAGACCGATTAATTAGCATATTTAGTTACAATCAAATATTATTTGTCAAATGCGCAGAATACAACAGGTGTAGATCTTAACGTGAAATGCTTACTGACAAACCCTTAACCAACAACGTAGATAAGAAAAATAAGTGTTCAGAAAATATTTCCAAATAAAAAGTTTTAAAAAGTAACACAATAAAAAACAATAACGAGGCAATATAAAGGGGGTACCAGTACAGAGTCAATGTGGAGGCTATATACAGGGGGTACCAGTACAGAGTCAATGTGGAGGCTATATACAGGGGGTACCAGTACAGAGTCAATGTGGAGGCTATATACAGGGGGTACCAGTACAGAGTCAATGTGGAGGCTATATACAGGGGGTACCAGTACAGAGTCAATGTGGAGGCTATATACAGGGGGTACAGAGTCAATGTGGAGGCAGAGTCAAATGTGGAGGCTATATACAGGGGTACAGAGTCAATGTGGAGGCTATATACAGGGGTACAGTAGAGTCAATGTGGAGGCTATATACAGGGGGTACCAGTACAGAGTCAATGTGGAGGCTATATACAGGGGGTACCAGTACAGAGTCAATGTGGAGGCTATATACAGGGGGTACCAGTACAGAGTCAATGTGGAGGCTATATACAGGGGGTACCAGTACAGAGTCAATGTGGAGGCTATATACAGGGGGTACCAGTACAGAGTCAATGTGGAGGCTATATACAGGGGTACCAGTAGAGTCAATGTGGAGGCTATATACAGGGGGTACCAGTACAGAGTCAATGTGGAGGCTATATACAGGGGGTACTGGTACAGAGTCAATGTGGAGGCTATATACAGGGGTACCAGTACAGAGTCAATGTGGAGGCTATATACAGGGGGTACCAGTACAGAGTCAATGTGGAGGCTATATACAGGGGGTACCAGTACAGAGTCAATGTGGAGGCTATATACAGGGGGTACCAGTACAGAGTCAATGTGGAGGCTATATACAGGGGGTACCAGTACAGAGTCAATGTGGAGGCTATATACAGGGGGTACTGGCAGAGAGTCAATGTGGAGGCTATATACAGGGGGTACCAGTACAGAGTCAATGTGGAGGCTATATACAGGGGGTACCAGTACAGAGTCAATGTGGAGGCTATATACAGGGGGTACCAGTACAGAGTCAATGTGGAGGCTATATACAGGGGGTACCAGTACAGAGTCAATGTGGAGGCTATATACAGGGGGTACCAGTACAGAGACAATGTGGAGGCTATATACAGGGGGTACCAGTACAGAGTCAATGTGGAGGCTATCTACAGGGGGTACCAGTACAGAGTCAATGTGGAGACTATATACTGGGGGTACCAGTACAGAGTCAATGTGGAGACTATATACAGGGGGTACCAGTACCGAGTCAATGTGGAGGCTATATATAGGGGGTACCAGTACAGAGTCAATGTGGAGGCTATATACAGGGGGTACCAGTACAGAGTCAAAGTACAGTTCTTCACGATGCGTCGTCCGCAAACTTGATGATTGAGTTGGAGACGTGTGTGGCCACGCAGTCGTGGGTGAACAGGGAGTACAGGAGAGGGCTCAGAACGCACCCTTGTGGGGCCCTGGTGTTGAGGATCAGCGGGGTGGAGATGTTGTTGCCTACCCTCACCACCTGGGGGCGGCCCGTCAGGAAGTCCAGTACCCAGTTGCACAGGGCGGGGTCGAGACCCAGGGTCTCGAGCTTGATGACGAGCTTGGAGGGTACTATGGTGTTAAATGCCGAGCTGTAGTCGATGAACAGCATTCTCACATAGGTATTCCTCTTGTCCAGATGGGTTAGGGCAGTGTGCAGTGTGGTTGAGATTGCATCGTCTGTGGACCTATTTGGGCGGTAAGCAAATTGGAGTGGGTCTAGGGTGTCAGGTAGGGTGGAGGTGATATGGTCCTTGACTAGTCTCTCAAAGCACTTCATGATGACGGAAGTGAGTGCTACGGGGCGGTAGTCGTTTAGCTCAGTTACCTTAGCTTTCTTGGGAACAGGAACAATGGTGGCCCTCTTGAAGCATGTGGGAACAGCAGACTGGGATAGGGATTGATTGAATATGTCCGTAAACACACCAGCCAGCTGGTCTGCGCATGCTCTGAGGGCGCGGCTGGGGATGCCGTCTGGGCCTGCAGCCTTGCGAGGGTTAACACGTTTAAATGTTTTACTCACCTCGGCTGCAGTGAAGGAGAGTCCGCATGTTTTCGTTGCAGGCCGTGTCAGTGGCACTGTATTGTCCTCAAAGCGGGCAAAAAAGTTATTTAGTCTGCCTGGGAGCAAGACATCCTGGTCCGTGACGGGGCTGGTTTTCTTTTTGTAATCCGTGATTGACTGTAGACCCTGCCACATACCTCTTTTGTCTGAGCCGTTGAATTGAGATTCTCCTTTGTCTCTATACTGACGCTTAGCTTGTTTGATTGCCTTGCGGAGGGAATAGCTGCACTGTTTGTATTCGGTCATGTTTCCGGTCACCTTGCCCTGATTAAAAGCAGTGGTTCGCGCTTTCAGTTTCACGCGAATGCTGCCATCAATCCACGGTTTCTGGTTTGGGAATGTTTTAATCGTTGCTATAGGAACGACATCTTCAACGCACGTTCTCATGAACTCGCACACCGAATCAGCGTATTCGTCAATGTTGTTGTTTGACGCAATACGAAACATATCCCAGTCCACGTGATGGAAGCAGTCTTGGAGTGTGGAATCAGATTGGTCGGACCAGCGTTGGACAGACCTCAGCGTGGGAGCTTCTTGTTTTAGTTTCTGTCTGTAGGCAGGGATCAACAAAATGGAGTCGTGGTCAGCTTTTCCGAAAGGAGGGCGGGGCAGGGCCTTATATGCGTCGCGGAAGTTAGAAAAGCAATGATCCAAGGTTTTGCCAGCCCTGGTTGCGCAATCAATATGCTGATACAATTTAGGGAGTCTTGTTTTCAGATTAGCCTTGTTAAAATCCCCAGCTACAATGAATGCAGCCTCAGGATGTATGGATTCTAGTTTGCAAAGAGTCAAATAAAGTTCGTTCAGAGCCATCGATGTGTCTGCTTGGGGGGGAACATATACGGCTGTGATTATAATCGAAGAGAATTCCCTTGGTAGATAATGCGGCGGAGACTTGATTGTCAGGAATTCTAAATCAGGTGAACAGAAGGAGTTCCTGTATGTTTTTGTGATCGCACCACGTCTCATTAGCCATAAGGTATACGCCCCCGCCCCTCTTCTTACCAGAAAGATGTTTGTTTCTGTCGGCACGATGCGTGGAGAAACCAGCTGGCTGCACTGACTCCGATAGCGTCTCTCCAGAGAGCCATGTTTCCGTGAAGCAAAGAACGTTACAGTCTCTGATGTTCCTCTGGAATGCTACCCTTGCTCGGATTTCATCAACCTTGTTGTCAAGAGACTGGACATTGGAGAGAAGTATACTAGGGAGTGGTGCACGATGTGCCCGTCTCCGTAGTCTGACCAGAAGACCGCCTCATTTCCCTCTTTTACGAAGTCGTTTTTTTGGGTCGCCGGCTGGGATCAATTCCGTTGTCCTGGGTGAAAGGCAGAAAACAGGATCCGCTTCGCGAAAGTCATATTCTTGGTCGTACTGATGGTGAGTTGACGCTGCTCTTATATTCAGTAGTTCTTCTGGACTGTATGTAATGAAACCTAAGATGACCTGGGGTACTAATGTAAGAAATAACACGTAAAAAAACTCAAAACTGCATAGTTTCCTAGGAACGCGAAGCGAGGCGGCCATCTCTGTCGGCGCCGGAAGTTAAGGATTTGAACCTGATCGAACAACTCAGAAATCCTGAAAATAGCTGCGCAGTGACGCTCTCCATCCAAACTGACAGATCTTGAGAGGATCTGCAGAGAAGAATGGGAGAAAACACCACAAATACAGGGGTGCCAAGATTGTAGTGTTATACCAAAGGCGGCTTGAGGCTATAATCACTGCCAAAAATGCTTCAGCAAAGCACTGAGTTAAGGTTCTGAATACTTATTTAAATGTGATATTTCAGTTTTAATTTGAATGCATTTAATGCATTTGCAAACATTTCTAAAATCCTGTTTTTGCTTCGTCATTATAGGGTGTTGTTGTGCAGATTCATGAGGGAAACCTACCAATTGAATCCATTTCAGAATATTCCAGTAAATTCAGGAAGTAAACTCAAAATTCCAATTCTCTGCTATGGTTTTCAATGAGGAAAATGTGGAATTTGGTTTACTTTCTGAATTGACTGGAAATTAAATGGACTTGACTCCAACCCTGGTTTTACTACAAATCTGTCAACGTCATCATTTAGTCAATCGATGTTATAATGCATAAAGCTCACAGATGTGATTGTTCTCATTCAGAGTAAATTATTCTAATTGAATAAAACAGAATTAAACAAATAAAATGTATTATGTACCTGAATAACTTCAACAACCTGGTTGATTCTCTGGTTGATTCTCTGCTCAACAACACTGATCGCGTCAAACTTTGTTTTGTGTCCAGGCTGTCACTTCTGTCATCAGCTACTAACACCAGTGCTGCACCTTTGTCCTTGAGAGACTGGATGACGGCTTCCTGCTCCCTCTTCCATAGTGGGCACACTGATGGCTCAACATGGGCTTCCTGGTTATGAAAGAAAGTGTGGTGGTCAATGGTAGCCACTCCCATTGTTTGAAGCAGTTGTAGTCTTTGTTGGCATGCATCCAGACCCCAGAATGGTAGTAGAAAGGAGCCTGTTCCCCGCATGCTTCCTCACAATCATTGGCTGGATCGACCACTCCCCCACCTGACCACAGGACCAGTATTGCTGTCTGATCTTCATTCCTACAGCCTTCATCTCTGTCCCTGGAGTCTCTTCACTGTCTGATCTTCATTCCTACAGCCTTCACCTCCGTCCCTGGAGTCTCTTCACTGTCTGATTTTCATTCCTACAGCCTTCATCACCGTCCCTGGAGTCTCTTCACTGAGTAAGTAAAGATAGTATAAGAAACCTCTCCCATTCTACTTGTCTATTATCTTTGTTTAGAAATAGTCATTAGTGTGACCTACTGATTTTCCCTACAATTTATTTTAAGGATTTAGAAATATTGAAATGGTAGAACGAGGAATGTCAGAGTCTGGAATATAAATATATACAATTAGTTTAAAATGTATATGATGGACATTATGACATTATGGACCGTATATGAATATAAAAGGTGTGTACAGCAGTAGTTATATAGGATGAGCCTTGACAAGAATACAGGGTGGAGTACTGGGTGGTAGACGGCTAGTAACAGTGACTAAAGTTCAGGGCAGGGTACTGGGCGGAGGCCGGCTAGAGGTGACTATTTAACAGTCTCATGACCTGGAGATAGACCACACATTAACTATTGTGGTGGCAGCATCATGTTATGGGTATGCTTGTCACCGGCAGGGACTGGGGAGTTTGTCAGGATCAAAAGAAATATGAAAAGAGCAAAGTGTAGACTTTGTATAGGCACTGTTCAGCCTTAACTGTCGAGTGACCCCAGGAAATCGGATATCAGCCAACTCAGTGACAACTACAGAACACAACCATGTATAGTTTAGAAGTGACTATTTGAACATTCATATTGGACAGCCTTACCTATAGAGTAGCACCACCACCCATCAGCCCATTCTCTTCTTGATGTCAAAGCTGCAGTGTATTGTTGCTATAGGAGTTTATGATTAATAATCCTATTTACTTCAAGACACACTAAGATGTCACCATACTATTCATTTAAAGCCCCTCTGTCAGATATAAATCATCAGAGTGGGAAAACAACTGACATGGAAACAATGTAGCAAATGTATCACTATCAGAGGGGTATATTATGACATCATATAGAACTACTCAGACATTCCAAATCAGGCTTCATCCATATCATGAAGGTGGATATTGATCCAACCATTTCAGAAGTAATGACTGGGCTGATGGAAACAGGTTATGCCTGAACATTTTTATAAATGGCGACAGACGATATGTTAGTTCGTTTGACATGGTGGGTTGTGTCAGTAAAAACGTTTTAGTGAGAAATGGCGATGGAAACTCCTTTATGTACAAATATTTATATAATAACCATCATATCTTAGTTAACTTGGAGTCACGCGATGATATGTTGTGTGGTCCTCCCTCTAAAACTTGGAAAACCATGTAGTTTATTAGGCTACAGATGAAATAAGTTATGAACTTCACAGGGTGGTGAAACTACATGTGATGAGCTTGATGCTCAATTCCAATACATTTTGAGGGTCTTAATCTGGTGACATGATGACCGATGCTTGGTTGGGACAGTTTAAAAGAAGGAACCTGATCTTTATATTCAAACTGACAGACTCCATATTCAATTCATGTTTTCTAATAAAAACAAACAAATATATGTTTGAGTATACCCTGTACCATTTAATTTCATATGGTAAAGACAGGTAAACACATTGTCAGTCAACAATATAAGACAACGGGAGCACTGTGTATGTTTTCTGATGAATTTGAAGTCAATGTGATGTATATCAATATACACGCTAAGAGAAGTAATTTCTCTTTCCTGTGTGGATTCTCTAATGACGTTTAAATGACTGTTATGAGTAATATGTTTTCCCACAGTCTGAGCTTTTCTAAGCCTTCTCCTCTGTGTGCAGTCTAATGTGTTCTTTCAGGCTTCCTAAATGGGCAAAAGCTTTGCACCCTGGGAGGAGTGGTAAGGCTTCTGCACTGTGTGTATTCTCTCATGTCGTTTCAGCGTCCCCGATTGGCTGAAACACTTTCCACACTGGGAGCAGTGGTAAGGCTTCTCCCCTGTGTGTATTCTCTCATGCTTTTTCAGCTCCCCCAACTGGTTGAAACGCTTTCCACATAGGGAGCAGTGATAAGGCTTCTCTCCTGTGTGTACTCTCTCGTGCCGTTTCAGGAGTCCTCTCTTGTTGAAACACTTTCCACATTGGGAGCAGTGGTAAGGCTGCAAATCTACCAAGACCTGGCCGTCCCTCTAAACTTTCAGCTCATACAAGGAGAAGACTGATCAGAGATGCAGCCAAGAGGCCCATGATCACTCTGGATGAACTGCAGAGATCTACAGCTGAGGTGGGAGACTCTGTCCATAGGACAACAATCAGTTGTATATTGCACAAATCTGGCCTTTATGGAAGAGTGGCAAGAAGAAAGCCATTTCTTAAAGATATCCATAAAAAGTGTTGTTTAAAGTTTGCCACAAGCCACCTGGGAGACACACCAAACATGTGGAAGAAGGTGCTCTGGTCAGATGAAGCCAAAATTGAACTTTTTGGCAACAATGCAAAACGTTATGTTTGGCGTAAAAGCAACACAGCTCATCACCCTGAATACACCATCCCCACTGTCAAACACGGTGGTGGCAGCATCATGGTTTGGGCCTGCTTTTCTTCAGCAGGGACAGGGAAGATGGTTAAAATTGATGGGAAGATGGATGGAGCCAAATACAGGACCATTCTGGAAGAAAACCTGATGGAGTCTGCAAAAGACCTGAGACTGGGACGGAGATTTGTCTTCCAACAAGACAATGATCCAAAACATACAGCAAAATCTACAATGGAATGGTTCAAAAATAAACATATCCAGGTGTTAGAATGGCCAAGTCAAAGTCCAGACCTGAATCCAATCGAGAATCTGTGGAAAGAACTGAAAACTGCTGTTCACAAATGCTCTCCATCCAACCTCACTGAGCTCGAGCTGTTTTGCAAGGAGGAATGGGAAAAATGTTCAGTCTCTCGATGTGCAAAACTGATAGAGACATACCCCAAGCGACTTCCAGCTGTAATCGCAGCAAAAGGTGGCGCTACAAAGTATTAACTTAAGGGGGCTGAATAATTTTGCACGCCCCATTTTTCAGTTTTTGATTTGTTAAAAAAGTTTGAAATATACAATAAATGTTGTTCCACTTCATGATTGTGTCCCACTTGTTGTTGATTCTTCACAAAAAAATACAGGTTTATATCTTTATGTTTGAAGCCTGAAATGTGGCAAAAGGTCGCAAAGTTCAAGGGGGCCGAATACTTTCGCAAGGCACTGTACATCAACAACATAGGAATCACTACAAAAAAATGTATGACCTCTTGTACACAATATTAGTCCCAGCCTTTGGAACGGTGGTTTTCCTAGACATGGCTACTATATTGTGATCACTACATCTGGTGGATCTGGATACTGCTTTAAAACCCATTTCTGCAGCATTAGTAAAGATATGATCAAACCATGTTGATGATTTCATTCCTCTACTGTTTGTCACTACCCTGGTAGGTTGATTGATAACCTGAACAAGTTTGCCGGCACTGGTTACAGTTTGAAGCTTTTGCTTGAGTAGGCAGCCTGATCAGTTTTCCTCCAGTATTAGTTAATTAATTACCAAAGTCTTGAGTTTAGTTTGCCTGTTCTACAGTCTTGTAAAGATAGGGGGGTTGACTGGGACAGGCAATGTAATATCCATAATGTTTTAAGGAAAAGTTTTTGTAAAACAAGCATCTTACATCGGATCATTGAAACTTTCTCTCCAAAGCTGACTTTCATCAAGGTTTTATATGGTCTATTGGTTTCTCTCTTTTCATTGGCAGAATCATTTTTCAGTGTTATGATATTCATAACATCCATATACACCAGTCTATCTTCCTGGCAACTAACATAACTCTGCTGGTTGTCCTGGTAACAGATACCAGTGGGCAGATCTATTGTATTTGTTCCAACTAAACTACAGCACTTACTTTGGTGTGTCAAATCTGATCCTTTCTTCTCTTCTCCTCCTCTCACAGTTCCACTCAGCCCAATTTTTTTCCTGCAGTCCACCCGCAGCACAGACAACCTCTTCATACCCAGCAGTAAGGTGCTACCGGGAGAGGCACAACACGGGGACTCCGGGAGGGAGGAAGGGCTAGCGTTGTCCTGGTAACCAAAAAGAGGGGACACAGACACATATCATTATGGATGCTGATGTCACTGTTGTCATAAACTGCTTTACAGAAACACAGCCCAGACCCAGATAGAGCAAGCTGTATGCTAGACCAGACCAAGCTGTACCATCTGGTGTTCTGATCTGGAGAGACTCTTCTCTGCCTCGTCAGCATCAGGATGTTGTTGAGGCTCCCCAGAGGATCCAGGATCGTCATGTCTCTCTCCTGTGTGAATGACAACATCAAACAGACAGTCAACCTATGATCTTCTATTGTGATCATAGGGTCTTACCAGAGACATTAATATGTCTAAAAAGGGCCTAAATTTATGCCTTTAAAAAAAATACTGTTTGTGATGCAAATGTAAAAGGGTCGTTCCATGAAATGGGTGGCTTTTACATCCCTTTGATATTTTATGTAGAAATGATGCACCAGAATTGGATTGTAGAATCCTGTTATACAAGATGAAGTGAGCTTTAATATAGACCACATGGAGAATAAAATTACATCTAATTTAAAAAAAAATATGTACCAATGGCAGTACTGAACAACATATTCAAGTGTAGAAGTGTAGAACTTCAGTAGAATTCAGTAGAAAACCACATTAGTTCAACAATTGCATCGTTTGTGCCCCTGTTTTTAAGACAGTACTCACGGATGGTAATCGGATATTCTGACTCCTCCTCCTTTTTCACTCCTAAAACATCTTCCTCCTCTTTTATTGAGATATCCTCCTCTTCCTCTTTTACTCCAAAAGGTTCTTCCTCTTCTTTCACTACATTCTCCTCCTTCAATGTTACGGCATCTTCCTCATTTTTGATTCTGAAAGGTTCTTCCTCTTCTTTCACTATATTCTCTTTCTTCAATGTTACGGGATCTTCATCCTTTTTTATTCTGAAAGCTTCTACCTCCTCATTTTCCACTCTGACAACCTCTTTCCCATCTTCCTCTTTCCCTGTAATATCATCCTCTTGTTTCAATGTGATAGCCTCCTCTTCCATTCTGAAAGCTTCTTCCTCTCCTTTCACCAGATCTTTCTCCGTCTAGTTTCGTGACCTCGTGCTCCGGGCGATTAGCCTTGTGCAGTATCAAGTTAACACATTCGCTAATTTAAGAAGCAAACTACGTTTAAATTAACAAGTAGATGCGTAAACAGAATTGTGTTCTAAACACTAAGATTAATATACACAAGATTAGTCTGACGAGCTTAAATGCTCCGGATCTATGTTCGCTAGCAAACCACAGCATTGGTTGAAACGGAAGCCTTTTGTCTCTGTTGAAGAAGCCTCCTGTTCCGTCCACTAGATTATACGTCACGCAAGAAGCATCACCTGAAAAACTCACATCGCCATCTGCTGACTGGAGTGAGCAACATAGATCGGAACAAAAATAAAGCAATGTCATAAGAAGTCATTTAAAAACAACCAGATGTTATGTTCTCTTACTTCTTACAGCCAATACTTTCCTCCAGGGCTGACCTGCCCATTAGGCAGGATTAGGTGACAGATTGACGAGGGTGGCATATTCCAAGCTAAATGGACCAAGGCTCATCACTAACAACACCTCACATAATTCTGCCCAAAAACAATTTAAAAAACTTCTCACCCAGCGGCATGTGGGCTATTTAGGTGAGTGGTGGTGTTGCCACATGAAGCAGTGCCCACTTTGCAAAAGGTAACATGGACAGATATGTCTCTACCTGTGTAGAGCACATGCCCCTTTACCCTTCCAGTCTCTGAAGTGCCCTTTTGGGTGGTGGTATAATCTGGATTCATTTTGTCTCATCGCTGAACCCACTGCCTGCAAGTCATCGTTAAATTCCCCTCAGTGATTTGTAGTTTCCTTCAAATTTTTGAAGATTAAACAGCCAGGAAATGCCCCTGTCTGAGTGCAGTCTACCACTATGTGTATCTGTTAGCGATGATGCTAATCTTCTGGTTGATGGAAAAGATTCCCAAAAACCTTGTCAATTAAATGTTAACTACAAAGTAGTCTATGCCTCCCTGGCAGAATGATATCATGATTATTTAAACTCTGCAATCACATGTGTGCTACAGAGACTGCTACGCCCTTCACTCATCAACTCCGAACCTGTCTCGTCATCATTACACACACCTGGTTCCAATCCCCACTCTATCACTGTATATATACTCCCTCTGTCATTTGTCTTTAATCGGTCATTGTAAATGTTACTTGTCTTCCTGAGAGGAATCGCTCCTACTATTTCCTGAGTACTTTATATACACTGCTCAAAAAAATAAAGGGAACACTTAAACAACACAATGTAACTCCAAGTCAATCACACTTCTGTGAAATCAAACTGTCCACTTAGGAAGCAACACTGATTGACAATAATTCACATGCTGTTGTGCAAATGGAATAGACAACAGGTGGAAATTATAGGCAATTAGCAAGACACCCCCAATAAAGGAGTGGTTCTGCAGGTGGGGACCACAGACCACTTCTCAGATCCTATGCTTCCTGGCTGATGTTTTGGTCACTTTTGAATGCTGGCGGTGCTTTCACTCTAGTGGTAGCATGAGACGGAGTCTACAACCCACACAAGTGGCTCAGGTAGTGCAGCTCATCCAGGATGGCACATCAATGCGAGCTGTGGCAAGAAGGTTTGCTGTGTCTGTCAGCGTGGTGTCCAGAGCATGGAGGCGCTACCAGGAGACAGGCCAGTTTATCAGGAGACGTGGAGGAGGCCGTAGGAGGGCAACAACCAAGCAGCAGGACCGCTACCTCCGCCTTTGTGCAAGGAGGAGCACTGCAAGAGCCCTGCAAAATGACCTCCAGCAGGCCATAAATGTGCATGTGTCTGCTCAAACGGTCAGAAACAGACTCCATGAGGGTGGTATGAGGGCCCGACGTCCACAGGTGGGGGTTGTGCTTACAGCCCAACACCGTGCAGGACGTTTTTCATTTGCCAGAGAACACCAAGATTGGCAAATTCGCCACTGGTGCCCTGTGCTCTTCACAGATGAAAGCAGGTTTATACTGAGCACATGTGACAGACGTGACAGTCTGGAGACGCCATGGAGAACGTTCTGCTGCCTGCAACATCCTCCAGCATGACCGGTTTGGCGGTGGGTCAGTCATGGTGTGGGGTGGCATTTCTTTGGGGGGCCGCACAGCCCTCCATGTGCTCGCCAGTGGTAGCCTGACTGCTGTTAGGTACCGAGATGAGATCCTCAGACCCCTTGTGAGACCATATGCTGGTGCGGTTGACCCTGGGTTCCTCCTAATGCAAGACAATGCTAGACCTCATGTGGCTGGAGTGTGTCAGCAGTTCCTGCAAGAGGAAGGCATTGATGCTATGGACTGGCCCGCCCGTTCCCCAGACCTGAATCCAATTGAGCACATCTGGGACATCATGTCTCGCTCCATCCACCAACGCCACGTTGCACCACAGACTGTCCAGGAGTTGGCGGATGCTTTAGTCCAGGTCTGGGAGGAGATCCCTCAGGAGACCAACCGCCACCTCATCAGGAGCATGCCCAGGCGTTGTAGGGAGGTCATACAGACACGTGGAGGCCACACAAACTACTGAGCCTCATTTTGACTTGTTTTAAGGACATTACATCAAAGTTGGATCAGCCTGTAGTGTGGTTTTCCACTTTAATTTTGAGTGTGACTCCAAATCCAGACCTCCATGGGTTGATAAATTTGATTTCCATTGATAATTTTTGTGTGATTTTGTTGTCAGCACATTCAACTATGTAAAGAAAAAAGTATTTAATAAGAATATTTCATTCATTCAGATCTAGGATGTGATATTTTAGTGTTCCCTTTATTTTTTTGAGCAGTGTAGTTCGCCCTGTGCCTTTTTGATAATCAAGATATATTTTGAGCACAACAGCATTGGGGTTTCGTCCCACTTTGATCTATGGTGCTGAAATAAATTCAGTAGTTCCAAACCTGCAACTGCATCCTGCCTACTCCTCTCTACACCAGTAACACATTATCTAGGAGAGTGTAGAGCAGTGTTAACCAATCCTGGTCCTCCACTACCACCAACAGTAACACATTATCTAGGAGAGTGTAGAGCAGTGTTAACCAATCCTGGTCCTCCACTACCCCCAACAGTAACACATTATCTAGGTGTCAGTTTAACCAATCCTGGTCTCCACTAACCCCAACAGTTTATGTGTAGTGTTAACCAATCCTGTCCTCCACTACCACCAACAGTGTCTCTCTTTATGTAGTGTTGTGGTGTCTTAGATCTCACTTTATGTAGTGTTGTGGTGTCTTAGTCTCTTTTAGGTCTCTCTTTATGTAGTGTTGTGGTGTCTTAGGTCTCTCTTTATGTAGTGTTGTGGTGTCTTAGGTCTCTCTTTATGTAGTGTTGTGGTGTCTCTCTTTATGTAGTGTTGTGGTGTCTTAGGTCTCACTTTATGTAGTGTTGTGGTGTCTTAGGTCTCTCTTTATGTAGTGTTGTGGTGTCTTAGGTCTCTCTTTATGTAGTGTTGTGGTGTCTTAGGTCTCTCTTTATGTAGTGTTGTGGTGTCTTAGGTCTCTTTATGTAGTGTTGTGGTGTCTTAGGTCTCTCTTTATGTAGTGTTGTGGTGTCTTAGGTCTCTTTTATGTAGTGTTGTGGTGTCTTAGGTCTCTCTTTATGTAGTGTTGTGGTGTCTCTCTTGTCTCTCTTTTGTAGTGTTGTGGTGTCTTAGGTCTCTTGTTGTATGTTGTATTTTTTAACACCAGCCCGTCTCTGCAGGAGACCTTTAGTCTACTGGTGACAGTCATTACAAATAAGGTTTGTTCTTAACTGACTTGCATAGTTAAATAAAGGTTCTAAATAAAAATCTCACTTTGTTTGACTAGTGGAAAAAGTCGGTGAGAGACTTGCTAGTCGTCTCTTACATTACTAAAATGGAGCAGTTGTGAGTTAGCTAAAATAAAGGTTAAATAAAATAAATAGAAACATGATGTGCAACACATGGAGTAGGGTTGATATAGTCATGGTAGGATACATGATAGAGACAACACATGGAGTAGGGTTGATATAGTCATGGTAGGATACATGATAGAGACAACACATGGAGTAGGGTTGATATAGTCATGGTAGGATACATGATAGAGACAACACATGGAGTAGGGTTGATATAGTCATGGTAGGATTGATAGAGACAACACATGGAGTAGGGTTGATATAGTCATGGTAGGATACATGATAGAGACAACACATGGAGTAGGGTTGATATAGTCATGGTAGGATTTTGTCATGATAGAGACAACACATGGAGTAGGGTTGATATAGTCATGGTAGGATACATGATAGAGACAACACATGGAGTAGGGTTGATATAGTCATGGTAGGATACATGATAGAGACAACACATGGAGTAGGGTTGATATAGTCATGGTACACATGGAGTACATGGTATAGAGACAACACATGGAGTAGGGTTGATATAGTCATGGTAGGATACATGATAGAAACAACACATGGAGTAGGGTTGATATAGTCACAACACATGGAGTAGGGTTGATATAGTCATGGTAGGATACATGATAGAGACAACACATGGAGTAGGGTTGATATAGTCATGGTAGGATACATGATAGAACAACACATGGAGTAGGGTTGATATAGTCATGGTAGGATACATGATAGAGACAACACATGGAGGGTTGATATAGTCATGGTAGGATACATGATAGAGACAACACATGGAGTAGGGTTGATATAGTCATGGTAGGATACATGATAGAGACAACACATGGAGTAGGGTTGATATAGTCATGGTAGGATACATGATAGAGACAACACATGGAGTAGGGTTGATATAGTCATGGTAGGATACATGATAGAGACAACACATGGAGTAGGGTTGATATAGTCATGGTAGGATACATGATAGAGACAACACATGGAGTAGGGTTGATATAGTCATGGTAGGATACATGATAGAGACAACACATGGAGTAGGGTTGATATAGTCATGGTAGGATACATGATAGAGACAACACATGGAGTAGGGTTGATATAGTCATGGTAGGATACATGATAGAGACAACACATGGAGTAGGGTTGATATAGTCATGGTAGGATACATGATAGAGACAACACATGGAGTAGGGTTGATATAGTCATGGTAGGATACATGATAGAGACAACACATGGAGTAGGGTTGATATAGTCATGGTAGGATACATGATAGAGACAACACATGGAGTAGGGTTGATATAGTCATGGTAGGATACATGATAGAGACAACACATGGAGTAGGGTTGATATAGTCATGGTAGGATACATGATAGAGACAACACATGGAGTAGGGTTGATATAGTCATGGTAGGATACATGATAGAGACAACACATGGAGTAGGGTTGATATAGTCATGGTAGGATACATGATAGAGACAACACATGGAGTAGGGTTGATATAGTCATGGTAGGATACATGATAGAGACAACACATGGAGTAGGGTTGATATAGTCATGGTAGGATACATGATAGAGACAACACATGGAGTAGGGTTGATATAGTCATGGTAGGATACATGATAGAGACAACACATGGAGTAGGGTTGATATAGTCATGGTAGGATACATGATAGTGACAACACATGGAGTAGGGTTGATATAGTCATGGTAGGATACATGATAGAGACAACACATGGAGTAGTATAATGGTAAAAAACTTTACTCAACATATTGTGCAGCTTAATAGAAATAGAAATATACGTCCTATTACCAGTCAGATAGGAAGTAGCAGTAAAGTCCTATTACCAGTCAGATAGGAAGTAGCAGTGAAGTCCTATTACCAGTCAGGTAGGAAGTAGCAGTGAAGTCCTATTACCAGTCAGGTAGGAAGTAGCAGTGAAGTCCTATTACCAGTCAGATAGGAAGTAGCAGTGAAGTCCTATTACCAGTCAGATAGGAAGTAGCAGTGAAGTCCTATTACCAGTCAGATAGGAAGTAGCAGTGAAGTCCTATTGCCAGTCAGATAGGAAGTAGCAGTGAAGTCCTATTACCAGTCAGGTAGGAAGTAGCAGTGAAGTCCTATTACCAGTCAGATAGGAAGTAGCAGTGAAGTCCTATTACCAGTCAGATAGGAAGTAGCAGTGTCAACACTGCCAAATGGCTGAGATGTCCTCCACTGAGTCCACAGTCCTCTCCACCATAAACACCATCTGTTGTCTGCACACCTCTGACCACAGATCAGATCAAATGAAATGTTATTGGTCTCATACACATATTTCTCTGATGTCATCACGGGTGTAGAGAAACAGTGCTGTAATATCTAACAAAACAAAACAATAAATGCAAATCCCCACAAGTTATTTTAAGGATGAAGAAATATAGAAATAGTCAGGTTCCGGGAATATAATTATATACAGTTTGTTTACGATGTAAGAGTCTGGTATATAAATGTATACAGTTTGTTTACAATGTATATGATGGTGTGTATAGACATTATGGACCGTATTTTAATAGGAAATGTGTGAACAGCAGTAGTTATATAGGATGAGCTTTGTCTAGAATACAGGGTGGAGTACTGGGTGGTAGACGGCTAGTAACAGTGACTAAAGTTCAGGGCAGGGTACTGGGCGGAGACCGGCTAGAGGTGACTATTTAACAGTCTGATGACCTGGAGATAGACCACACATTAACCACACAATAAGTATTGTGGTGGCAGCATCATGTTATGGGTATGCTTGTCAGGATCAAAATAAATATGAAAGGAGCAAAGCCCAGGTAACAAGTTAAAACCCACCTCAGTCTTCTGAAAACCTAACCCTGGGACATTGTTTAATTTTTCTGAAGGACAATTACACAGATGTTTACACTGCTGCCACCACCAGGCCTGGAGGGCTGGGATAGGGTTTTATGTTTCTGGAATTACACCATTTTCTATGCAAAAGACACACCAGAATGGCTTTCCAAGACTTGTTGAGTGTTCCTAAGTGGTCTGATCTCAGTCCTGACTTAAATGTACTGAAAAAACCCATCTGGTTTAAATATCGCTGTCCACCAATGAGCACTTTTGACAAAAACGATGGATGTATTTTGCACAAAGTTGGTGGAATCTTAATGAAACTGTAATGGCTTCCACCAAGTGTATTATGACCATTTGGACAGGAGACAGTATTTTGCCATTTGACAAATAAAATAAAATCTCATCATTCATAACATTTTATTCAAAGTGGGAGGTTTGTAAATGCCCTTTAAAGTGGAAAGATCTTCATTGAGACAATAATAAACAAAATCCTTAAAAGAGTTGTGGTGGATATTATAAAATAAGGATCTGCTTTAGTCCAAGTCAAACCAAAATGGGATATCAGCCAACTCAGTGACAACCACAAACACAACTATGTATCATTTACACAAATATTAGCATCTTAGTTCTTATTGAAGGACTTTGAATGTGGTACATCACCTCATAACAACCTACTGTGTGTATTGAACATTCATATTGGACTGTACAGCTAGCTAACTGGCTACTGATCAACCTATTGTGTGTATTGAACATCCATATTGAACAGCCTTACCTATAGAGTAGCACCACCACCCATCAGCCCATTCTCTTCTTGATGTCAAAGCTGCAGTGTATTGTTGCTATTAGGAGTTTATGATTAATAATGCTATTTCAAGACAACTAAGATGTCACCAAATATCACTATTATCTGTTTGGAAAGCCCCTCTGTCAGATATAAACCATCAGAGTGGGAAACCAACTGACATGGAAACAATGGAATCAAATGTATCACTATCAGACTGGTGTATTATGACATCAGATTTCTAATAAAAGACATTCAAATATCATGTTGATTATCAGAGGGTGAATTTCATGGTAAATCAGATAAACACTTTCAGACATATCCATCAGGAGGCTTCATCCATGTTCTCATGAAGGTGGATATTGATCCAAATATTTCAAAAGTAATGACCTTTTGTGATGGAAACAGGATATGCCTGTACACTTTTATAAATGCCGACAGACTATTTGTTACTCCGTTTGACAATTTGTTTGTATATTTGTGTCAGTAAAAATGTCTAAGCAGAAATGGCTGTGGAAACTCCTTAATGATAACAACCACATCTTAGTTAACTTGGAGTCACATGATATCTTGTGTGGTCCTCTCTTTCCACTATGACTTGAGAAACCATGTAGTTTATTAGGCTACAGATGAAATAAGTTATGAACTTTTCACAGGGTGGTGAAAGTTCTCCCCTGTGATGAGCTTGATGCTCCTTTCCAATACATTTTGAGGTTCTTATTCTGGTGACATGGGATCAGTGCTTGGTTGCCATTTGACAAATAAAATAATAATCTCATCATTCGGGTAAAAACTTTTTTCAACCAGTGGGAGGTTTGTAAATGCCCCAGGAAAGTTTCAGAGGAACTCTTCATTGAGACAATAATAAACAGCTTTCCACACTGGGAGTTGTGGTGGATATTATAAACTGGATCTGCTGGAGTCCAAGTCAAACCAAGATTCTTTATTTCTGAGCTCAGAGAGAATAACAGAGTTACACAGCGCAGTGTAGACAGTCTGATTTCCTGAAGCATTGAGTGATTAGCAAATATCTTTATAGTTTCCTGTTCCTGGGAGGGACTTTATTCATACAAGGATGCAGGTGCAGCTGGTTTGCAACACAGAATGATAGTCCCACACAGGAGCAGTATAATAGGACAGTTTCACAAGGTTAGTCACTACTCAGTTATGTGGACACACAAACAATTAACATTTTCCATTACAGAGTCTGAACATTTTCATTTCATTAAATCATCAGTGGGCTAACAATGTGATGTCAACAATGGAACAAATGCATCACATCCAAATATCACTTGATTATCTGTAGTGCTGGAGGAATGTTTCACCCAGATAAACACACAAAGTTTAGTTTAAAAAAGGAACACTGATCTTCTTTATATTCAAACTGACATACTGCCTGTATTCAATTCATGTTTTCTAATAAAAACAAACAAATATATGTTTGAAATACCCTGTACCATTTAATTTCATATGGTAAAGACAGGTAAACACATTGTCAGTCAACAATGTAAGACAACTTGTAGGAGCACTGTGTATGTCTCTGATGAATTTTAAGTCAATGTGATGTGAAATATCAATATTCACGCTAAGAGTTGCCAGAGTAATTTCTCTCTCCTGTGTGGATTCTCTAATGACGTTTAAATGACTGTTATGAGTAATATGTTTTCCCACAGTCTGAGCTTTTCTAAGCCTTCTCCTCTGTGTGTTTCAGTCTAATGTGTTCTTTCAGGCTTCCTAAATGGGCAAAAGCTTTGCACCCTGGGAGCAGTGGTAAGGCTTCTCCCTGTGTGTTTTCTCTCATGTCTGTTTCAGGTTTCCTCTCTGGTTGAAACACTTTCCACATTGGGAGCAGTGGTAAGGCTTCTCTCCTGTGTGTATTCTCTCATGCTGTTTCAGCTTCTCTGAACCCCGGCAGAAACACTTTCCACATTGGGAGCAGTGGTAAGGCTTCTCTCCTGTGTGTATTCTCTCATGTTGTTTCAGCCCCCGCTTGAACCATCTGAAACACTTTCCACATTGGGAGCAGTGGTAAGGCTTCTCTCCTTAGTCTGTGTGTATTCTCTCATGCCCTTTCAGCTCCCATGAATGGTTGAAACACTTTCCACACTGGGAGCAGTGGTAAGGCTTCTCTCCTGTGTGTATTCTCTCATGTTGTTTCAGCTCCCATGAATGGTTGAAACACTTTCCACAGTGGGAGCAGTGGTGTCGTCTTGCTAGTTGGGACGTCCCTGGCTCTGGTTCCTCCAGTCTTCTTTCTCTGCCAATGACAGTGTTATTTTTAAATAGAGACCCAAATGAAACCTCTGATAAAAAAACCTTGCACGTGGGTAAATCCTAAATCAAATCTCTCAATAACCTGAGGCCAGTTTTAACAATCTTAGTCCATTTTAAAACAAATGTAGAGTCTTCCAGCTGCAGTCAAAACTGTCTTGGCAATCTGGCCCAGGCCGTCTTCATGTGGAGCAACAATTATTTTTTCAGATCCTCAGGACAGCCATGAGGTGCCATGTTGAACTTCAGTGACCAGTCAGTTGAGGGAGTGTGACACCTGAGACCCCAAATTTTAACAATACCTGCTCCCCATTCAGACCTGAGCCCTTGTAACACTAACGAGACATGACACCGGGGAGGGGTAATCCTTCTCCCCCCCCTAAAAGATTTAGATGCACTATTGTAAAGTGGCTGTTCCACTGGATGTCATTTGAATTTGCCAATTTTAGTTTAGACTTTAAGAGCGTGGCTGTGTGTTGAGTTAAATGTTGAGGGGACAGCAAATGTACACTGTTTACATTACACTCACTACTTTTTTATTTGCATCCTGTTTTTCAAGTCAGAACACAAAAACCTATACAGTTCTAGGAAAAATGAAGACACAGTCGTGATTCCAACAATCACAGGTGGTTCTATATAATATATAACTTTCATAGCTGTATGATACAGAATGTGACCTACACACTTCCTTAAACATAAAATAACCAAAGAAGTAATTTTGTGTGGAAGTCCAAAACTTGTTTTTACGTCGCAGATACAAAGCACATCAGTAACATCTCCCCGTTGTTGAAAGGGTTCGACACATTGCTGTTTAAATGGACCAATTTCTTATTTAGACATTCACAGATTTTGATTATCGCCGATGTCATATTTTGGGTAAAGTAAAAAATAAGAAGTGAAATATTTTGGGTAAATGTTCCTAAAACTGATAGTAACTATAATAAACTCAGCAAAAAAAACGTCCTATAACTGCATTTTCACATGTAAATATGTTGGATGTTTCAACAAGATTCAACAAAAAAGACATAAACAGAATTTTTTACATCCCTGTTAGTCAACATTTTCTTTGCCAAAATAATCCATCCACCTGACAGGTGTGGCATATCAAGAAGCTGATTGAACAGCTTGGGGTATTACACAGGTGCACCTTGTGCTGGGGATAATAAAAGGCTACTCAAAATGTGCAGTTTGGTCAACAACAATGCCACAGAACTGAGGGAGGGGCAATTGGCATTATGACTGCAGGAATGTCCACTGGAGCTGTTGTCAGGGGGTTCAATGTACAGTACCAGTCAAAAGTTTGACTCAACTCATTCAAGGGTTTTTCTTTATTTTTACTATTTTCCCTGATTGTAGAATAATAAAGACATCAAAATTATTAAAAAACACATGTAATCATGTAGTAACCACAAGTGTTAAATCAAAATATATATTTTATTCTTCAAAAGTTGCCAATTGCTTTCCCTCAAACAGCTTCACCTGGAATCCTTTTCCAACAGTCTTGGGGTTCACATATGCTGAGAACTTGTAACAAAGGCTGCTTTTCCTTCACTCTGCTATCCAACTCATCCCAAACAATCTTGAATTTGTCCCTGAACAAAGGGGGGATTGTGTAGGCCAATCTGATGCAGCACTCCATCACTCTCCTTCTTGAACAAATAGCTCTTAAAATCAGCCTGGAGGTGTGTGTTTCATGACCTGTTGAAAAACCAAATGACATATTTTCAACAGATGGGATGGCGCTGATGTCAGTATGCTTTAAGTGTGACTTGAATAAATAAATCAAGGTGAAATTGTATTTCTCAAATTGTGCACAAACATCTGTCCTGCCATGTTACAGTGGGAACCACATCATGCCAGATAATCCATCCATGTCACAAAGACATGACGCTCGGGAACCAAAAATCTCAAATTTGGACTCATCAGATCTCAAGGACAGATATCCACCGGTCTAATGTCCATTGCTCGTGTTTCTTGGCCCAAGCAAGTCTCTTCTTCTTATTGGTGTCCTTTAGTAGTGGTTTCCTTGCAGCAATTGGACCATGAAGGCCTGATTCACGTAGTCTCCTCTGAACTGATGATGTTGAGATGTGTCTGTTTTGAACTTTTTGAAGCATTTATTTGGGCTGCAATTTCTAAGTCCAGCAACTACAAAATATGCATCAGAAGTTACCTGGATCTTCCAAACATTTGGTGGTCCTTAAAGTAATGATGTGTTGCATTCTCTTTGCTTATTTGAGCTGTTCTTGAATAATATAAACTGTGTTGAATACCAATAAAAATCTTCTGTATACCTGGAGCACAAAACAACTATTGGGTCAAAACATTAGAGTGCACTAATATGCATATTTTCTAGTAACTTTTTCTGCCCGTGAACAATGCAAAAAATTAGTTAACTAGTTGATGAAATAATTCTTCTTAATCCGGGACCTAGTTCCAAAATAAAGGTTACAAACAAAAGAAAAACTCTTTATGCACAATAAGCAGGGGACAAAATCCATCACGTTTTTGTCAGAGTGCAAAATGATTTTTTTTAATGTCAAATATTTAACTTTCATTCATTCAAAGTGCAAGGCGACACACAGGCGCCTGTTACATCTGGTCACACAAAAGGCTTTACGGACAATAGTCTGCTTATCTAGATAACACCCATACAAAAAACACATTATAGCTAAGTGCAGGGCCTAAGCACAAGCCTATAGAATTTGGAATTTAAGAGTATTTTTAGTATAGCTGGACACGCTAAAATAAGAGGAGACACATAGTTCTGATCCTAGTAAATACACATACAAAAGAACGTCATTAAGATATTTGGGGACAAAGCAAGCCTATAGAATAGTGGAATGTTTTATTTTTAAGGCCAAAGCAAGGGTCTTGCCACCATTATAATCTGATGAAAAGCAGACATGGCATTATATGTTGTGTCTGAACTAAAAGATAATGGTAGGCAGAATGAATCAGAGGAAGGTGTTTCATCTGCATATGGGTTGGAACCATATGCTATATGTGTTTAAATACAGGAGTTGGGGCTCTGGGAAGGGTGTTCCTGTCCACGTTGTTTAAAATAGCCTATTTGATTTCACAAGTTCTTGCAAGTGTCATATTTGTAAGTACTGTCTTTTTTGAAAAAATGAATAATATTGCCCTGTTTCAAGAAACCCATTTGGATGATAAGAAAACACCTGAAATTACAAAAAAGGACTGGTTTGGTCAAGTGTTTTCTCATCATTTACATACAAAATATCTAATAATTACTGGTAAAAAAACTGTCCAAACATTTCAAACAATTTCCTAATCCAACTTTAGGTATTTTAATAAATTTGGAGAAAATTTAAGACGGGATAAACTGTGTTCAATACCGGATGGTACAACGTGAAGCTCTGTGACCTGAGCGCGCATCAAAACATTAGAGAGCACTAGGCTGGACCCTCCCCCTTCTCAATAGCCCTGATTTCTTCATTTCTCTAAGGAAATTTCAACTTTTCAAAGACTGTTGACACTCAGTGGTTGGAATAGGAACTGATTTTAAGTGCCATGTGTCTGTCATTGAAAACAATGTTTTTTCCCAAAAAAAATGTCTGTCCTGTTTTACTTTTAAGGTCCTTTTTTCTGCTGCAACATACAGTTATGAAACAAGTGTGGGAGAAGACATTATCTGTTACTTTTAGAAACTTTAGAGTGACATTTGGAAATGCAAAAACAATATATGCATATGTAACCGCTTCTGAGCAATCCAATTAAGAATAATACACAGTTATATCCCAAAAATATATGCCATCTCTTTTGCCTCCTCTTCATCATCAGTGTTTTAAATGTATCAAAATCTGATACAGGCACCCTAACAACAGTTTATTCATGTACAAAATATTTTCTTAACTGGTGCATGCTTATGGAACTGGGATAAGCAATTTCATAAAAGATGTCAGGGGTTGATCTGGTTGGACCCAGTTTCTTTACAAATGTTTCTCCCTGTAGGCATGTTAACTTCTGTCTTAAAAAGTGAGGAAGTGAAACAGACCTGGGTGTTATGTCAGAAGAAAAACATCTTTTACAGTGGATTAGTGGCTAATGGTTCCTTCTATTAAAGATTGGCATAAATACTATTTGAATCTGTGGTTAGCCTCTGAAGAATATCAGGACAGATTTTCATTGCATTCTAAAACAGACCAGTTACTACAAAGTATGGGGAACCATATCTAAATTACCTTGAACCTGGAGTGTCTTAAGTGAGACATATTATGCTGCAAGGAACAAATGTTTTGTCTATGAATTTCAGAACTGTGTTTGCAGAACATGTGTTGGAATAACCTCTTGGTTTAAACTTCTCTTTTGTTTTTAGTTTGGTTTACTGTTTGTAAAAAACCTAACCTTGTTTAAATGTAACATAGAATCCCCACAAACAATTGTATGATGGGGTGAGAACATTAGGTTTAGAGGAAAATGGTTTTCCTATGTATGGGTGTGTATATGTGTGTGTCGTGTATCCGATGCATATTTGTGTATATGCATGGGTATATGTTCCTGTAGTATGTGTATATATATGCATCGTAGATATGGGATAAGTGGGGGCAATATTTTTCTGTTTTTGTTCTGTGTGCTTTGTCTCTGTTGTTGTATCTCTTAATATGGGTGAAAATCTGTAAAATTTCAATAAAAATACTGTTACAAAAAGCCTATTTGATTTCAAAGTTCTTGCAAGTGTCATATTTGAACCGATTTTCTACGACATTTGTAACTACCCTGGTAGGTTGATTGATAACCTGAACCAGGTTGCAGGCACTGGTTACAGTTTGAAGCTTTCTCTTGAGTGGGCAGCCTGATCACAGCTTTCCTCCAGTATTAGTTAATTAATTAACAGTGTCTTGAGTTTAGTTTGCCTGTTCTACAGTCTTGTAAAGATAGGGGGTTGACTGGGACAGGCATTGTAACATCCATAATGTTTTATGGAAACGTTTTTGTAAAACAAGCACCTTACATCAGATCATTTGAAACTTTCCCTCTAAAGCTAACTTTCATCAAGGTTTTATATGGTCAATTGGTTTCTCTCTTTTCATTGGCAGAATCCTTTTTCAGTGTTATATTCATAACATCCATATACACCAGTCTATCTTCCTGTCAACTAACAGAACTCTGCTGGTTGTCCTGGTAACAGATACCAGTGGACAGATCTATTTAATTTGTTCAAACTAAATTACAGCACTTACTTTGATGAGTCAAATCTGATCCTTTCTTCTCTTCTCCTCCTCCCACAGTTCCACTCAGCCCCATTGTTTTCCTGCAGTCCACCAGCAGCACAAACAACCTCTTCATACCCAGCAGTAAGGTGCTACCGGGAGAGGCATGACACGGGGACTCCGGGAGGGAGGAAGGGCTAGCGTTGTCCTGGTAACCATAAAGAGGGGACACAGACACATACCATTATGGATGCTGATGTCACTGTTGTCATAAAGTGCCTTACATAAACCCAGCCCAGACCCAGATAGAGCAAGCTGTATGCTAGACCAGACCAAGCTGTACCATCTGGTGTTCTGAAATGGAGAGACTCTTCTCTGCCTCGTCAGCATCAGGATGTTGAGTCTCCCCAGAGGATCCACAATAGTCATGTCTCTCTCCTGTTTGAACGAGAACATCAAACAGATGGTGAACTTATTACCATCATCAATTATTACTGTCTATTACAGTCATAGGGTCTTATCAGAGGCATTAATATCTCTAAATTAATTGGGTGCCTTTTGTGTCCCTTTGATATTTTAAGTATAAATTATGCTCCATTATTACATTTTAAAAGCATGTTATATATAATTAAATCTCATTTAAAAGTCCCAAAAATATGTAGCAATGGCAGATTGACCCTTTAACAATTTATATAGTACTGAACATCATATTGAAGTGAAGAACTTCAGTAGAATGCCCCTTAAAAACTACACATTAGTTCAACAACTGCATAGTTTGTGCCCCTGTTTTTAAGACAGTACTCACTGGTGTTAATCTGATATTCTGTCTCCTCCTCTTTCACTCCCAAAACGTCTTCCTCCTTCACCTTTACTGAGATAGAACCTTTTAGAGAGGAAGAGGATGTTTCTCTTCTTTCCCTATAACAGCCTCCTCTTCCATTCTGAAAGGTTCTTTCTCTCCTTTCACTGTAATATCCTCCTCTTCGTCTTTCACGACAATGTTCAGCGCCAGAGCATCTTTCTCTCCTTTCACTGTAATATCCTCCTCTTCGTCTTTCACGACAATGTTCAGCGCCAGAGCATCTTTCTCTCCTTTCACTGTAATATCCTCCTCCTCTTCGTCTTTCACGACAATGTTCAGCGCCAGAGCTTCTTTCTCCGGACAGCAGACATCCACTTCTTTAGCAGGGGATGAGTAGTTTAATGAGCTCATGGTCAGGGATGTTAGCTAGCTAGTTAGCATTAGCGAATAGCCTAGTGCTAGGCTCAGTATCAATCTTTAACAAATTTGCAAATTGAACAAGCAAATTAGGTTCAAGTTAACGTCAACTGAAATGTGTTTTATACACTGCGATTAGCTAATGTACATTAACATGGCCTAAAACGTCAATCTTTCAGTTTTACCTTGTCCAGCAAGCTACCCAGGTGGTTGAAATAGTATCCGTGTTGTTGTTCCTGAAGAAGCGTCCCGTCCAGTCCATTATACGTCACACAAGAATCATCACCTGAAAGACGCTCGCCGCCATCTGCTGGCTGGAGGCGCTCATCGCCATCTGGGTAACGCAGTTTGGAAACAATAGTTACAACACTTTTTGAATTGGAAAGAACGTCATAATTATTTAACAATAAGCTGATATATTTTCTCTTACGTCTTACAACTAATACTTTCCTGTACACAGACGTAGAAGCGTAATATGAATATGTAGATGATGAATAAATACTTCCATGAATAGGAAGTGTGTTTATACACATTTACTCTGTTAATTTTTATCTAGATGTGACATATACTATTCCCTTAAAGCTACGCTACAAAGCTACAACAGGTGTAGACATTACCGTGAAATTCTTACTGACAAGCCCTTAACCAACAATGTAGTTAAGAAAAATAAGAGGTAAGAAAAAAACTATACCGTGGCTACAGAGTCAATGTGGAGGCTATATACAGGGGGTACCAGTACAGAGTCAATGTGGAGGCTATATACAGGAGGTACCAGTACAGAGTCAATGTGGAGGCTGTATACAGGGCGTACCGGTACAGAGTCAATGTGGAGGCTATATACAGGGCGTACCGGTACAGAGTCAATGTGGAGGCTATATACAGGGGTACCAGTACAGAGTCAATGTGAAGGCTGTATACAGGGGGTACCAGTACAGAGTCAATGTGGAGGCTATATACAGGGCGTACCGGTACAGAGTCAATGTGGAGGCTATATACAGGAGGTACCAGTACAGAGTCAATGTGGAGGCTATATACAGGAGGTGACTGTGCTGCTGCTCCAGTTTCAACTGTTCTGCCTTATTATTATTCGACCATGCTGGTCATTTATGAACATTTGAACATCTTGGTCATGTTCTGTTATAATCTCAACCCGGCAAGCCAGAAGAGGACTAGCCACCCCACATAGCCTGGTTCCTCTCTAGGTTTCTTCCTAGGTTTTGGCCTTTCTAGGGAGTTTTCCTAGCCACCGTGCTTTTACACCTGCATTGTTTGCTGTTTGGGGTTTTAGACTGGGTTTCTGTACAGCACTTTGAGATATCAGCTGATGTATCACGGAGGCGCTCCGCACTGCTAAAAGCTAACTCTCTCTCCTCTGCTCTCATCCTTCTAGACCTGAAAGATCGGCTGCCTTCGATACTGTGAACCATCAGACCCTCCTCTCCACCCTCTCCGAATTGGGCATCTCCGGCGCGGCCCACGCTTGATTATTTCCTACCTGACAGGTCGCTCCTGAACACAGGTGGCGTGGCGAGAATCTGTCTCCTCACCACTACGCGCTCACCACTGGCGTATACACAGGGCTCTGTTCTAGGCCCTCTCCTATTCTCGCTATGACCAAGTCACTTGGCTCTGTCATAACCTCACATGGTCTCTCCTATCATTGCTATGCAGACGACACACAATTAATCTTCTCCTTTCCCCCTTCTGATGACCAGGTGGCAATGTCTCTGCATGTCTGGCAGACATATCAGTGTGGATGACGGATCACGACCTCAAGCTGAACCTCGGCAAGACGGAGCTGCTCTTCCTCCCGGGGAAGGACTGCCCAGTTCCATGATCTCGCCATCACGGTTGACAACTCCATTGTGTCCTCCTCCCAGAGCGCTAAGAACCTTGGCGTGATCCTGGACAACACCCTGTCGTTCTCAACTAACATCAAGGCGGTGGCCCGTTCCTGTAGGTTCATGCTCTACAACATCCGCAGAGTACGACCCTGCCTCAGTCACAGGAGGCGGCGCAGGTCCTAATCCAGGCACTTGTCATCTCCCGTCTGGATTACTGCAACTCACTGTTGGCTGGGCTCCCTGCCTGTGCCATTAAACCCCTACAACTCATCCAGAACAGCAGCCCGTCTGGAGTTCAACCTTCCCAAGTTCTCTCAGTCGCCCCGTCCTCCACTCTCTCCACTGGCTTCCAGTTGAGAGTCAATCCGCTGGAGGCAAGACCATGGTGCTTGCCAGTACAGAGTCTGTGGAGGGGAACGGCACCAGTACCTCCAGGTCTGATCAGGCCCTACACCCAAACAAGGGCACTGCGTTCATCCACCTCTGGCCTGCTCGCCTCCCTACCACTGAGGAAGGCTATGTACAGTTCCCGCGCAGCCCAGTCAAAACTGTTCGCTGCTCTGGCCCCCAATGGGAGGAACAAACTCCCTCACGGTGCCAGGACAGCGGAGTCAATCAGACACCTTCCGGAGACACCTGAAACCCCACCTCTTTAAGGAATACCTAGGAGGATAAAGTAATCCTTCTCACCCCCCTTAAAAGATTTAGATGCACTATTGTAAAGTGGCTGTTCCACTGGATGTCTTAAGGTGAACGCACCTTAAGTCGCTCTGGATAAGAGCGTCTGCTAAATGACTTAAATGTAAATGTAAATGTACCAGTACAGAGTCAATGTGAAGGCTATATATAGGAGGTACCAGTACAGGGTCAATGTGAAGGCTATATACAGGAGGTACCAGTACAGAGTCAATGTGAAGGCTTGCTCGTGTTTCTTGGCCCAAGCAAGTCTCTTCTTCTTTTTGGTGTGCTTGAGTAGTGGTTTCTTTGCAGCAATTCGACCATGAAGGCCTGATTCATACAGTCTCCTCTGAACAGTTGATATTGAGATGTGTCTGTTAGTTCAACTCTGTGAAACATTTATTTGGGCAGCAATTTCTGAGGCTGGTAACTCTAATGAACTTATCCTCTGCAGCAGAAGTAACTCTGGGTCTCAATAAAATGCAAATGAATTACTTAAAAATCATTAAATGTGATTTTCTGGATTTTTGTTTTAGATTCCGTCTCTCACGGTTTAAATGTATCTATGATAAAAATTACAGACCTCTACATGCTTTGTAAGTAGGAAAACCTGCAAAATCGGCAGTGTGTCAAATACTTGTTCTCCCCACTGTATAGCCATATTATAACGTATGAAAAGGCTTGTTCGTTCACATGTCATGATATTTGTATTACGACTTTTATTATGTAATATACTTTTTTTTGTTACTATGGAATAGTGAAGTATAATTACAAGCATTTCATAAGTGTCAAAGGCTTTTATTGACAATTACATGAAGTTGATGCAAAGAGTCAATATTTGCAGTGTTCACCCTTCTTTTTCAAGACCTCTGCAATCCACCCTGGCATGCTGTCAATTAACTTCTGGGCCACATCCTGACTGATGGCAGCTCATTATTGCATAATCAATGCTTGGAGTTTGTCAGAATTTGTGGGTTTTCGTTTGTCCACCTGCCTCTTGAGGATTGAACACCAATATGCTCAATGGGATTAAGGTCTGGGGAGTTTCCTGACCATGGACCCTAAATATTTATGTTTTGTTCCCTGAGCCACTTAGATATCACTTTTTCCTTATGGCAAGGTGCTCCATCATGCTGGAAAAGCCATTGTTCATCACCAAACTGTTCCTGAATAGTTGGGAGAAGTTGCTCTCGGAGGATGTGTTGGTACCATTCTTTATTCATGGCTGTGTTCTGAGTAAAAATTGTGAGTGAGCCCACTCCCTTGGCTGAGAAGCAACCCCACACTTGAATGGTCTCAGGATGCTTTACTGTTGGCATGACACAGGACTGATGGTAGTTAGCTCACCTTGTCTTCTCCGGGCAAGCTTTTTTTCTAACCGGATGCCCCAAACAATAGGAAACACATTCATCAGAGAAAATGACTTTACCCCAGTCCTCAGCAGTCCAATCCCTGTACCTTTTGCAAAATATCAGTCTGTCCCTGACATTTTTCCTGGAAGTGTCAAACTTCTTTGCTGCCCTTCTTGACAACAGGCCATCCTCCAAAAGTCTTTTGCCTCACTGTGCGTGCAGATGCCCTCACACCTGCCTGCTGCCCTCACACCTGCCTGCTGCCATTCCTGAGCAAGCTCTGTACTGATGGTGCCCCATCCTTGCTGAATCAACTTTAGGAGCCGGTCCTGGAGTTTGCTGGACTTTCTTGGGCACCCTGAAGCCTTCTTCACAACAATTGAACCGCTCTCCTTGAAGTTCTTGATTTGTTTAATTCTGTTTTATTCAATTAGAATAATTTCCTCTGAATGAGAACAAGCATATGCATTATAACATCGATTGACTAAATGATGACGTTGACAGATTTGTAGTAAAACCAGGGTTGGAGTCAAATCCATTTCATTTCCAGTCAATTCAGAAAGTAAACCAAATTCCACATTTTCCTCATTGAAAACCATAGAAGAGAATTGGAATTTTCAGTTTACTTCCTGAATTTACTGGAATATTCTAAAATGGATTCAATTGGGAGGTTTTCCTCGTGAATCTGCACAACAACACCCTATAATGACGAAGCAAAAACAGGATTAGAAATGTATGCAAATGCATTTAAAAATTAAAACTGAAATATCACATTTAAATAAGTATTCAGAACCTTTACTCAGTGCTTTGTTGAAGCACCTTTGGCAGTGATTATAGCCTCAAGCCACCTTGGGTATGACACTACAATCTTGGCACACCTGTATTTGTGGAGTTTCTCCCATTCTTCTCTGCAGATCCTCTCAAGATCTGTCAGGGTGGATGGGGAGCGTCGCTGTGCAGCTATTTTCAGGATTTCTTCAGAGTTGTTTGGTCGGGTTAAAATCCGGGCTCGGGCTGGGCCACTCAAGGAAGTTGAAGTTCTTGATGATCCGATAAATGGTTGATTTAGGTGCAATCTTACTGGCCGCAATATCCGTGCCTGTGAAACCCTTTTTGTGCAAAGCAATGATGACGGCACGTGTTTCCTTGCAGGTAACCATCGTTGACAGAGGAAGAACAATGATTCCAAGCACCACCCTCCTTTTGAAGCTTCCAGTCTGTTATTCTGGAAGAATTTGTTCTTAACTGACTCGCCGAGTTAAATAAAGGTAAAAAAAAAAAAATAAAAAAAAATAAAAAATACAAAATTCGAACTCAATCAGCATGACAGAGTGATCTCCAGCTTTGTCCTCGTCAACACTCACACCTGTGTTAACGAGAGAATACTGACATGATGTCAGCTGGTTCTTTTGTGGTAGGGCTGAAATGCAGTGGAAAAGTTTTGGGGGGATTCAGTTAATTTGAATGGCAAAGAGGGACTTTGCAATTAATTGCAATTCATCTGATCACTCTTCATAAGATTCTGGAGTATCTTCAAATTGCCGTCATACAAACGGAGGCAGCACACTTTGTGAAAATTAATATTTGTATCATTCTCAAAAAGTTTGGCCACGACTGTACATAGGTATTCCTTTTGTCCAGATGTGAAAGGGCAGTGTTGAGTGCAATAGAGATTGTATCATTTGTGGATCTGTTGGGGCGGTATGCAAATTAGAGTGGGTCTCTGATCTGATGAAACCAAGATTAAACTCTTTGGCCTGAATGCCAAGCGTCGGGTCTGGAAGAAACCTGACACCATCCCTACGGTGAAGCGTGGTGGTGGCAGCAGGTATGGGGATGTTTTTCAGCGGCAGGGACTGGGAGACTAGTCAGGATCAAGGGAAAGATGAACGGAGCAAAGTACAGAGAGAGTTGATGAAAACCTGCTCAAGAGCACTCAGGACCTCAGACTGGGGCAAAGGTTCACCTTCCAACAGGACAACGACCCTAAGCACACAGCGAAGACAACATAGAAGTGGCTTTGGGACAAGTCTGATTGTCAATCAAATGTATTATGCACCTGAATAACTTCAACAACCTGGTTGATTCTCTGCTCAACAACACTGACTGTGAATCAATCTGGTTGATTCTTTGCTCAACAACACTGACTGTGAATCAATCTGGATGATTCTCTGCTCAACAACACTGACTGTGAATCAATTTGGTTGATTCTCTGCTCAACAACACTGACTGTGAATCAATCTGGTTGATTCTCTGCTCAACAACACTGATCGTGTCAAACTTCGTTTTGTATCCAGGCTGTCACTTTTGTCATCAGCTACTAACACCAGTGCTGCACCTTTGTCCTTGTCCCTGGATGACGGCTTCCTGCTCCCTCTTCCATAGTGAGAACACTGATGGCTCAACATGGGCTTCCTGGTTATGAAAGAAAGTGTGGTGGTCAATGGTAGCCTCTCCCATTGTTTGAAGCAGTTTTAGTCTTTGTTGGCATGCATCCAGACCCCAGAATGGTAGTAGAAAGGAGCCTGTTCCCTGCATGCTTCCTCACAATCATTGGCTGGATCGACCACTCCCCCACCTGACCACAGGACGAGTATTGCTGTCTGATCTTCATTCCTACAGCCTTCATCACCATCCCTGGTTTCTCTTCACTGTCTGATCTTCATTCCAACAGCCTTCATCTCCGTCCCTGGAGTCTCTTCACTGTCTGATCTTCATTCCTACAGCCTTCATCACCGTCCCTGGAGTCTCTTCACAGCCTTCATCACCACCCCTGGAGTAAGTAAAGATAGTATAAGAAACCTCTCCCATTCTACTTGTCTATTATCTTTGTTTAGAAATAGTCATTTGTGTGACCTACTGATTTTCCCTACAATTTCTTTTAAGGATTTAGAAATATAGAAATGGTAGAACGAGGAATGTCAGAGTTTGGAATATAAATATATACAGTTGGTTTAAAATGTATATGATGGTGTGTCTAGACATTACGGACCGTATATGAATATAAAAGGTGTGTACAGTAGTAGTTATATAGGATGAGCCTTGACTAGAATACAGGGTGGAGTACTGGGTGGTAGACGGCTAGTAACAGTGACTAAGTTCAGGGCAGGGTACTGGGCGGAGGCCGGCTAGAGGTGACTATTTAACAGTCTGATGACCTGGAGATAGACCACACATTAACCACACAATAAGTATTGTGGTGGCAGCATCATGTTATGGGTATGCTTGTCACTGACAGGGTCTGGGGAGTTTATCAGGATCAAAAGAAATATGAAAGGAGCAAAGTGTAGACTTTGTATAGGCACTGTACAGCCTTAACTGTGGAGTGACCCCATAAAATGGGATATCAGCCAACTCAGTGACAACTACAGAACACAACAATGTATAGTTTACACAAATATTAGTCTCTTAGCTCTTATTGCAGGACTTTGACTGTGGTACATCACCTCCCCAGTCAAACTATTGTGTGTATTGAAAATTCATATAGGACTGTACAGCTAGCTAACTGGCTACTGATCAACCTATTGTGTGTATTGAACATTCATATTGAACAGCCTTACCTATAGAGTAGCACCACCACCCATCAGCCCATTCTCTTCTTGATGTCAAAGCTGCAGTGTATTGTTGCTATAGGAGTTTATGATTAATAATCCTATTTCAAGACACACTAAGATGTCACCATACTATTCATTTAAAGCCCCTCTGTCAGATATAAATCATCAGAGTGGGAAACCAACTGACATGGAAACAATGGAGCAAATGTATCACTATCAGAGGGGTGTATTATGACATCAGATAGAACTACTCAGACATTCCAAATATCACTTGATTATCAGAGGGGTGTATTATGACATCATATAGAACTACTCAGACATTCCAAATCAGGCTTCATCCACATCATGAAGGTGGATATTGATCCAACCATTTCAAAAGTAATGACCGGGCTGACAGAAACAGGATATGCCTGAATATTTTTATAAATGGTGACAGACGATATGTTACTTCGTTTGACATGGTTGGGTCTTTTTGTGTCAGTAAAAATGTTTTAGTGAGAAATGGCGATGGAAACTCCTTTATGTACAAATATTTATATAATAATGTTAAGGGAATTTTTGTCAATGATGACTAATTATGTATGCATTTCAATCAGGACCGACTAATCAGAATACTAGTGTGTTACTGTATATGTACTAATCCGAATACTATTATGTTACTGTATATGTACTAATGCTAATATACTAATATTTTGAGTTTTATTCTGGTGATCCCAGTACTGAAAATAATGTGTGTGTGAATTTGGTCAAATTTAAATAATGACGGTCTGTTCCTTGGTACAAATGAATGAACTATATCTCCAAACTGACTAGAATGCTTATCTACACTAGCTGACCTTGGCTCTAGGCGAGGAGGGAAGGCTTGAGAACTAAGAGCCTTTCTACCAGTGTCAAGAAGAGACAACATTTAGAAAACCTGATCATTTTCAGTTTATAACCTGTGGTAAAATGTGTATGTACTCAGTACTCTCTTGAATAAACTCTGCTGTCTGATTTTAAGACTGGGCTCTGTCTATCATTATAGAATAAGGGAATTACAATTCCGTATGAATTGACAGAGTGTTTCATTTTAATTGGGTATTAAAACATTGAGCAATTTAATTCCTTCAACAAATAACCATCATATCTTAGTTAACTTGGAGTCACGTGATGATATGTTGTGTGGTCCTCCCTCTAAAACTTGGAAAACCATGTAGTTTTTAGGCTACAGATGAAATAAGTTATGAACTTCACAGGGTAGTGAAACTACATGTGATGAGCTTGATGCTCAATTCCAACACATTTTGAGGGTCTTAATCTGGTGACATGATGACTGATGCGTGGTTGCCATTTGACAAATAAAAAAATTGTTCTCACCCATAATAATCTCATCAATCGGGTTAACAACGTTTATTCAACCAGTGGGATGTTTGTAATTGCCCCCAGGAAAGTCGAAAGAGGAACTCTTCATTGAGACAATGATAAACATCAATCTGTGGGAGAGTTGTGGTGGATATTATAAAATAAGGATCTGCTGGAGTCCAAGTCAAACCAAGATTCTTTATTTCTGAGCTCAGAGAGAATAACAGAGTTACACAGCGCAGTGTAGACAGTCTGAATTCCTGAAGCATTGGGTGATGAGCACAATTTTATTTGTCACATACACATGGTTAGCAGATGTTAATGCGAGTGTAGCGAAATGCTTGTGCTTCTAGTTCCGACAATGCAGTAATAACCAACAAGTAATCTAGCTAACAATTCCAAAACTACTACCTTAATTATAGACACAAGTGTAAGGGGATAAAGAATATGTACATAAAGATATATGAATGAGTGATGGTACAGAGCGATGGTATCATCTCCTTAGTTTTGTAGGTCAAATATATGTTTGAGTATACCCTGTACCATTTAATTTCATCTGGTAAAGACAGGTAAACACATTGTCAGTCAACAATATAAGACAACAGGAGCACTGTGTACGTTCTCTGATGAATTTAAGCCAATGTGATGTGAAATATCAACATACACGCTAAGAGAAGTAATTTCTCTTTCCTGTGTGGATTCTCTAATGACGTTTAAGTGACTGTTATGAGTAATATGTTTTCCCACAGTCTGAGCTTTTCTAAGCCTCCTCCTCTGTGTGCAGTTTAATGTGTCCTTTCAGGCTTCCTAAATGGGCAAAAGCTTTGCACCCTGGGAGGCGTGGTTAAGGCTTCTGCCCTGTGTGTATCCTCTCATGTCGTTTCAGCGTCCCTGATTGGCTGAAACACTTTCCACACTGGGAGCAGTGGTAAAGCTTCTCCCCCGTGTGTGTTCTCTCGTGTTGTTTCAGGTGCCATAACGCACTACAACCCTGTCCACATTGGGAGCAGTAGTAAGGCTTCTCTCCTGTGTGTATTCTCTCATGTCGTTTCAGCGTTCCTGAAAGGCCGAAACACTTTCCACACTGGGAGCAGTGGAAAGGCTTTTCCCCTGTGTGTATTCTCTCATGCTGTTTCAGCTCCCCCAAATGGTTGAAGCGCTTTCCACATTGGGAGCAGTGGTAAGGTTTCTCTCCTGTGTGTATTCTCTCGTGGTGTCTCAGTGTCCCTAAACCAGTAAAACTCCTTCCACACTGGGAGCAGTGGTAAGGCTTCTCCCCTGTGTGTGCTCTCTCATGTCGTTTCAGCTCCCCTGAATGGTTGAAACACTTTCCACACTGGGAGCAGTGGTAAGGCTTCTCCCCTGTGTGTATTATCCCATGTTGTTTCAGGCCCCATAACCCGTTACAACCCTTTCCACATTGGTAGCAGTGGTACGGCTTCTCTCCTGTGTATATTCTCTCGTGCTGTTTCAGATGACAAGGCCGTTTGAAACACTTTCCACATTGGGAGCAGTGGTAAGGCTTCTCCCCTGTGTGTATTATCTCGTGTTGTTTCAGGTGTGCTTTTTGGTTGAAACACTGTCCACACTGGGAGCAGTGGTAAGGCTTCTCCCCTGTGTGTATTCTCTCATGAGCTTTCAGGTGTGCTTTCTGGTTAAAACTCTTTCCACAGTGGGAGTACTGGTGTCGTCTTGCTGGTTTGGACGTCCCTGGCTCTGGTTCCTCTGGGTCTGGTCTTTCTCCTGCCAAAGACAGTGCTATTTTTAAATAGAGACCCAGATGAAACCACATGATAAAACAACCTTGCTACGAGGGTAAATCCTAAATCAGATCTCTCAATAACCTGAGGCCAGTTTTAACAATCTTATTACAAACTTATTTCATTCATCCTGTTTTACAAGTCAGAACACAAAAACCCTAGACAGTTCTAGGACACTGAAGACACAGACGTCGCTGGATTCCAATTGAACAGGTGGTTCTAAATATATAACATTCATAGCTGTATGATACAGAATGTGACCTACACACTTCCTTCAACATAAAATAACTAAAGAAGATATCTTGTGTGGAAGTCCAAAACTTGTTTTTACATCACAGATACAAAGCACATCAGTAACATCTCCCCGTTGTTGAAAGGGTTCGACACATTGCTGTTTAAATGGACCAATTTCTTATTTAGACATTCACAGATTTTCAACATTTTGATTATCGCTGATGTCATATTTTGGGTAAATGTTCCTAAAACTGATAGTAACAACACAAAAAACAAAAATATAAACGCAACATGTAAAGTGTTGGATGTTTCATGAGCATCACTGTTAGTCAACATTTATTCTTTGCCAAGATAATCCATCCACCTGACAATTGGCATGCTGACCTCAGGAATGTCCACTGGAGCTGTTGTCAGGGAATTGAATGTACAGTACCAGTCAAAAGTTTGGACTCACCTACTCATTCAAGGGTTTTTCTTTATTTTTACTATTTTCTACATTGTAAAATAATGGAAAGACATCAAAATTATTAAAAAACACATGGAATCATGTAGTAACCACAAGTGTTAAAATAAAATATATATTTTATTCTTCAAAAGTTGCCACCCTTGCTTTCTCTCAACTAGCTTCACCTGGAATCCTTTTCCAACAGTCTTGTAGGAGTTCCCATATATGCTGAGAACTTGTAGGCTGCTTTTCCTTCACTCTGCGATCAAACTTATCCCAAACCATCTTGATTTGTTGTACAGGCTTCCATTAAAGAACACACTTTGTGTTCCGTTAGACAGATAGCTCTGGTGCGGCAGGTAGCCTAGTGGTTAGAGCGGTAGGCCAGTAACCGAGAGATTGCTAGATCGAATCCATGAGCTGACTAGGTAAAACTCTGTCATTCTGCCCCTGAACAAGGCAGTCCTAGGCCGTCATTGAAAAAAATAATCTGCTCTTAACTGACTAGCCTAGTTAAATAAAGGTTACATTTAAAAAAATAACTCTTTATCCACAATACAGCAGGGGGTGTAAAGCCATACATTTTTTTCAGCAGCAGACTACGATCGATAATGTCAAAAGCCGCAGTGAGTCAAACAAAACAGCCCCAACAATATTTTATCATCAATTTCTCTCAGCCAATCAGTCATTTGTAAGTGCTGTGCTTGTTGAATGAACTTCCCTATAAGCTAAAAGTCTATATTTGTTTACTGTAAAATAGCATTGTATCTGGCCAAACACCATTCTTTAAATTTTCATGTAAGGGTTGGTAACAGGCTGATTGGTCGGCTATTTAAGCCAGTAAAGAGAGCTTTACTATTCTTGGGGAGTGGAATGACTTTAGCTTCCCTCCAAGCCTGAGGAAACACACTTTCTAGTGGGCTTAAATTGAAGATAATGCGAATAGAACTGGCAATATCGGCCGCTATTATCCTCAATCATTTTCCACCCACGTTGTCAGACACCATGACAACATGTCATTGTTGATTTTTTCGCCCAAAATTTCATTGAAGGTGTTCCAAAGCTTTTTACAATCATTCTTCATGTCATTATTCTTTGTTTCATAGTGTAGTTTCTTCTTTTTATTCAGATTAGTCACATGATTTCTCAATTTGCAATAGGTTTGCCAATCAGTTATTCAGCCAGACCTATATGCCATCTCTTTTGCCTCCCTCTTCATCATACCATTTTTAAATTTATCATCAATCCACGTGGATTTAACATTTTTACAGTCATTTTCTTAATGGGTGCATGCTTATTAGTAACTGGGATAAGCAATTTCAAATGTGTCAAGGGCAGCGTCTGGTTGCTCATCATTACACACCACGGACCAACAAATATTATTTACATTAATAACATAGGAAACTTTGAACATGGAGACAAAAAAATCTTCCTGATAGGAAGTGAAAGTGCAGGACCTCTTATACACAATATTAGTCACTGGGTGTTATGGTCAGACATGGCTCTCTGAAGAAAGACAGATCTGAATGCTGCTTGGGTGGAAACTGCAGCATTAGTAAAGATATGATCAAATGTTGATGATTTCATTCTGTGGATTAGATGAAGGACTAGGTTGAGGTAGGACAGATTGATCACCTGAAAAGGTTGCTGGTACTGTTACAGTTTGAAGCCTGTGGAACCATAAGGCAGGATTGAGAGAAGTTCTTCCATATAACTGGATGGAACAAATGTTGGGTTGTCTGAATTGCAATGTACAAACCTTGAGTAATTAAACTTGCCTGTTAAAGTCTTGTGTTCGATAGGGTTATTTACTGGGACAGGCAATGAAAAAAAAACCTAATAACATCAAAACAAGGAATCCCCATCAAACAATTGATGATCTCTTAAAGCTAGAACATTTCATCAGCCTTTTGGAACTTTGGTTTTCCTAGATATGACTACTATATTGTGATCACAACATCCGATGAATTTGGATACTGCTTTCAAACACATTCCTGCAGCAATAGTAAAGATATGATCAAAATATGTTGATGATTCAATTTCTGTACAGTTTGGAACTACCAGTACATAGTTGATTGATAAACTGAACCAGGTATGCAGGTGTACAGTACAGACCGTCCCCTGCACATACCCGGGCGTTTTTTTCCCAACCAGGGACAGAGTCTGCACACTATCAACAACAGGTCACCAGTACAGAGTTAATTGGAGGCTAAACATACGCTCCACAACAGAGTCAACAGAACTATATACAGGTTGTCCTGTGTAACAGATACCAGTGGGCAGCTATTTATTTGTTCAAACTGAATATCATTACAGAGTCCTGGCCTTCAAAATCAGGGGCCTGACCTCAACCCAAATTGAATGAATTGAGATGAGTTGGACAAGATATCAGCAGAGTTAAAAGTAGCCAACATATGCCCAGGATGTACCATGGAACTCCTTCAAGACTGTTGGAAAAGCATTCCAGGTTAAGCTGGTTGAGAGAATACCAGAGTGTGCAAAGTTGTTTTTGTTTTAGTCAACTACAGCCCTAGGAGGAACAGATACCAATGGGCAGATCTATTGTATTTGTTCAAACTAAACACAGCACTTACTTTGATGTGTCAAATCTGATCCTTTCTTCTCTTCTCCTCCTCTCACAGTTCCACTCAGCCCTGTTGTTTTCCTGCAGTCCACCAGCAGCACAGACAACCTCTTCATACCCAGCAGTAACGTGCTACCGGGAGAGGCACGATGTGGGGACTCCGGGAGGGAGGAAGGGCTAGCGTTGTCCTGGTAACCATAAAGAGGGGACACAGACACATATCATTATGGATGCTGATGTCACTGTTGTCATAAAGTGCTTTACAGAAACACAGCCCAGACCCAGAATAGAGCAAGCTGTATGCTAGACCAGACCAAGCTGTACCATCTGGTGTTCTGATCTGGATAGACTCTTCTCTGCCTCGTCAGCATCAGGATGTTGTTGAGGCTCCCCAGAGGATCCACAATAGTCATGTCTCTCTCCTGTGTTAATGAGAACATCAAACAGATGGTGAACTTATTACCATCATCAATTATAACCACTGTCTATTAAGTCATAGGGTCTTATCAGAGGCATTAATAGTCTAAATTAATTGGGTGCCTTTATGTGTCCCTTTGATATTTTAAGTATAAATTATGCTCCATTATTACATTTTAAAAGCCTGTTATATATAATTAAATCTAATTTAAAAGTCCCAAAAATACATGTAGCAATGGCAGATTGACCCTTTAACAATTTATATAGTACTGAACATCACATTGAAGTGAATAACTTAAGTAGAATGCCCCTTAAAAACCACACATTAATTCAACAACTGCATAGTTTGTGCCCCTGTTTTTAGGACAGTACTCACTGGTGTTAATCTGATATTCTGTCTCCTCCTCTTTCACTCCCAAAACGTCTTCCTCCTTCACCTTTACTGAGATAGAACCTTTTAGAGAGGAAGAGGATGCTTTCTCTTCTTTCCCTATAACAGCCTTCCTCTTTTTCATTCTGAAAGCCTCCTTTCTTCCTCCTCTTTCCATTCTGAGAAGGTTCTTTCTCTCCTTTCACTGTAATATCCTCCTCTTCGTCTTTCACGACAATATTCAGCGCCAGAGCTTCTTTCTCCGGACAGCAGACATCCTCTTCTTTAGCAGGGGATGAGTAGTTTAATGAGCTCATGGTCAGGGATGTTAGCTAGCTAGTTAGCATTAGCGAATAGCCTAGTGCTAGGCTCAGTATCAATCTTTAACACATTTGCAAATTGAACAAGCAAATTAGGTTAAAGTTAACGTCAACTGAAATGTTTTTTAAACACTGCGATTAGCTAATGTACATTAACATGGCCTAAAACGTCAATCATTCAGTTTTACCTTGTCTAGCAAGCTACCGACGTGGTTGAAATGGTATCCGTGTTGTTGTTCCTGAAGAAGCGTCCGTCCAGTCCATTATACGTCAGGCTAGAAGCATCACCTGAAAGACGCTCATCGCCATCTGCTGGCTGGAGTGGGTAACGCAGTTTGGAAACAGTTTCTACACTTTTTGTATTGGAAAGAACATCATAATAATTTAACAATGAGCTGATATATTTTCTCTTACGTCTTACAACTAATACTTTCCTGTACACAGACGTAAAAGCGTAATATGAATATGTAGATGATGAATAAATACTTCTATGAATAGGTAGCGTGTTAATACACATTTTCTCTGTTAATTTTTTATCTAGATGTGACCATACTATTCCCTTAAAGCTACGCTCTAAAAGATACAAATCATCCTGTAAACAACAGTAGCAAATGCATCACATGCAAATAGCACTTGATCATCTGTAGTGCAGGAACTGAAACAAAACATTAAGAACAAAGCTCCTTCCATGACATAGACTGACCAGGTGAATCCAGGTGAAAGCTATGATCCCTTAGAGCTGATGTCACTAGTTAAATCCACTTCAATCCGTGTAGATGAAGGGGGGGAGGTTTTTCAGTTCAAGAAGGATTGTTAAGCCTTGAGTGTGCTGAGACATGGATTGTGTACTGAGTACCATTCAGAGGGTGAATGTGGAGGCTGTAAATTCTTACCAGTGAGTCAACCTGCTATACTTAAGGTTCCAATGTAGTTGTGAAAATGTAGTGTCCACAGTAAGAAATTGAGGGAATGGTTACACAATACCAACAACTAGGTCTCTGACCTCAGAGTCAATGTGGAGGCTATATTGTTGTCAGGGATTACCAGTACAGAGTCAATGTGAAGGCTGTATACAGGCGGTACCAGTACAGAGTCAATGTGGAGGCTATATACAGGGGGTACCAGTACAGAGTCAATGTGGAAGGCTGTATACAGGCGGTACCAGTACAAAGTCAATGTGGAGGCTATATACAGGGGTACCAGGTAACAGTTGACAATGAGTCATGTGGATTTACTATATACAGGATATCAATCATATACAGGGGGTACCAGTACAGAGTCAATGTGGAGGCTATATTCAGGAGGTACCAACTAGTCAATAAAGGAAAATATATAAGGAGGTACCAGTACAGTGTCAATGTGGAGGCTATATACAGGAGGTACCTGTACAGAGTCAATGTGGAGGCTATATACAGGGGGTACCAGTACAGAGTCAATGTGGAGGCTGAAATACAGGAGGTACCTGTACAGAGTCAATGTGGAGGCTATATACAGGGGGTACCAGTACAGAGTCAATGTGGAGGCTATATACAGGAGGTACCAGTACAGAGTCAATGTGGAGGCTATATACAGGAGGTACCATTACAGTGTCAATGTGGAGGCTATATACAGGAGGTACCAGTACAGAGTCAATGTGGAGGCTGTATACAGGAGGTACCAGTACAGAGTCAATGTGGAGGCTATATACAGGAGGTACCAGTACAGAGTCAATGTGGAGGCTATATATAGGAGGTACCAGTACAGGGTCAATGTGAAGGCTATATACAGGAGGTACCAGTACAGGGTCAATGTGAAGGTTTGCTCGTGTTTCTTGGCCCAAGCAAGTCTCTTCTTCTTTTTGCTGTCCTTGAGTAGTGGTTTCTTTGCAGCAATTCGACCATGAAGGCCTGATTCACACAGTCTCCTCTGAACAGTTGATATTGAGATGTGTCTGTTAGTTCAACTCTGTGAAACATTTATTTGGGCAGCAATTTCTGAGGCTGGTAACTCTAATGAACGTATCCTCTGCAGCAGAAGTAACTCTGGGTCTCAATAAAATGCAAATGAATTACTTAAAAATCATTAAATGTGATTTTCTGGATTTTTGTTTTAGATTCCGTCTCTCACCTTTGAAGTGTATCTATGATAAAAATTACAGACCTCTACATGCTTTGTAAGTAGGAAAACCTGCAAAATCGGCAGTGTGTCAAATACTTGTTCTCCCCACTGTATAGCCATATTATAAAGTATGAAAAGGCTTGTTCGTTCACATGTCATGAATTCACTATGACATGATATTTGTATTACGACTTTTATTATGTAATAGATCATATCTTGAAAAGTGTTTTATTAGAAAAGTAATGAAAATCAAATTAAATATTAAGATTGTCAGTGCCAAATACAGGTGGCTAGACCTTAGTAAATGCTTACTTACAAGCCCTTAACCAACAATGCAGTTAAGAAAAATACTTGTTAAGTAAAATAAATAGTTTTGTTTAAAAATGCATATGCACATTTCTAAACCACTGGAGTTCTTCACTGTATAGATCTTCATTCCTACAGCCTTCATCAGGAAAACCTCCCAGTCTCTTCAATGTCTGAGAATTCATTCCTACAGCCTTCATCACAGATCCCTGAGTCTCTTCACTGTCTGATCTTCATTCCTACAGCCTTCATCACCGTCCCTGGAGTCTCTTCACTGTCTGATCTTCATTCCTACAGCCTTCATCACCATCCCTGGAGTCTCTTCACTGTCTGATCTTCATTCCTACAGCCTTCATCACCGTCCCTGGAGTCTCTTCACTGTCTGATCTTCATTCCTACAGCCTTCATCACCATCCCTGGAGTCTCTTCACTGAGTAAGTAAAGATAGTATAAGAAACCTCTCCCATTCTACTTGTCTATTATCTTTGTTTAGAAATAGTCATTTGTGTGACCTACTGATTTTCCCTACAATTTATTTTAAGGATTTAGAAATATAGAAATGGTAGAATGAGGAATGTCAGAGTCTGGAATATAAATATATACAGTTGGTTTACAATGTATATGATGGTGTGTCTAGACATTATGGACCGTATATGAATATAAAAGGTGTGTACAGTAGTAGTTATATAGGATGAGCCTTGACTAGAATACAGGGTGGAGTACTGGGTAATAACGGCTATTAACAGTGACTAAGTTCAGGGCAGGATACTATTCAGAAATCCGGCTAGAGGTGACTATTTAACAGTCTGATGACCTGGAGATAGACCACACATTAACAACATTAAGTATTGTGGTGGCAGCATCATGTTATGGGTATGCTTGTCACTGGCAGGGACTGGGGAGTTTATCAGGATCAAAAGAAATATGAAAGGAGCAAAGTGTAGACTTTGTATGAGGCACTGTACAGCCTTAACTGTGGAGTGACCCCAAAAATGGGATATCATCCAACTCAGTGAAACCATAGAACACAACTATTTAGTTTAAAAATATTGACTTAGCTCTTATTGCAGGATTTGACCTGAACATCACAACCTTTTAACCAAATATTGTGTGATTGAACATTCATGTTTGACAGCCTTACCTTTTGTGAGTAAAACCACCACCCATCAGCCCATTCTCTTCTTGATGTCAACTCCTGCATTGTATTGTTGCTAATAGTTTATGATTAATAATCCTCTTCAAGTTACACTTGGAGATGTCACCATACTATTCATTTAAAGCCCCTCTGTCAGATATAAATCATCAGATGTGGGAAACCATGAACTTTTACAGGAAACAATGGAGCAAATGTTCACTACGGTGTTGTTGTGCACTATCAGAGGGGTGTATTGAACTACTCTTATTCCAAATATCAATTCAATTCATGGTTTTCATTCAAGGGCTTTATTGATGCATGGGAATTTGACAAATAAAATTGCCAAATCAAGTCAACGGTATCCATAACATCAATCATGTATATAAGGTGAAAAACAACAAAAATCTATGAGTAAAATTACCAACAGAAGTTAAACAAAGTCAAGAATTACAAATGTCAGCTTCTTCAGGCAAAGTTTGCATCCTGTAGCTCAACTCCAAAAAGTTCAAGACACTGAAATGTAAATGGCTGGGTTGTACACTCTACTCAAAACTGGTGTTTGTTCTTCACAGTGCCATCCGTTTTGTCACTAAACACAGGTCCACAAATCTTGCTGCTGTGATGGCACACAGCTGGCTTTCACCCAGTAGATATGGGAGTTTTTCAAAATTGGAGACCCACTGGCTCCAGGTCATTACATCTGCTCCGTGATCTCAGTTCACTGGTCACGATGGCAACACCTCATATGCCTTCACAACAATCAGCTAAACACAGTGCTGATCCCTGGATGATACATTGGGCAGCAGGTTAGTGTGCAGCTCAGTTTCTGATCATTTTGTGGGAACAGCCAATAGCCTTCTTCTTTGAGAGCCATGTCTGCCTCGGCATTGTTTGAATAGCAGTTGCTAGAAGTCTGTACATGTCAAAGCTTTCCTTAATTTTGACTGGAGTCAGAACTGCAAAAATCAGGTATTCTGTTGGAGTACTCTTTGTTTAGGGCACAAATAGCATTCAAACTCAGCTGCTCTGTTTTTTTGTTAATTCTTTGCCAATGTGTTACAGTAATTATCATCGGTAAATGAGCCCACCCATTTTCATTCCTACAGTGCTGTCCCCTGGGGCTTGTATCTATTTTGTTCTGCTCTTTTGAACACCAATATCCTAGGACCAGCTGACCAGGGATCATTTATCACTCCAGTGTTAAACTGTCATTGATGGCTTTGTTCATGCCTTTTGCACACATTGTAATCAGACTGCCCTTTTCTTTTTTTCCTGGTTGTAGAAACAAAAATGGCTGTTTCTTGTTTACTCCATTTTAACTGATAATTAGTGGGTTCACACTGCTATGAAAGTGCTATCATTGCATTATTTGGTGTTTTACGTTGCAAATGAGAACTTTTTTGCAATAGCCAGGTGTCTCAAAATGGTGTTTAAAAAATTTTGTGATAAATCTTGCTGGCTTGTGCACGGACAAGAGAATTTTGCAACCATATAATGCAATGGGCTTTGTTAAACTGATTAAGTTGAAAATTAGCCAAATCACCATTGGTATGTTGAAATTTAAAAGTTTTCTTTTGATTTGCACTAGAATGCCTTTAATCTGCAATAGAGTCTGTTTGATGGAACATTTCTGTGGGAAAATGATGTTTACCAAGGTATGTTTTTTTGCAGATTTTTGAATATTCAACAGTGTCTGTCTGAAATTCATTTGGAAACTTAGCTACTAAGTGACTACCACCCATCCAACACCATTCTGCTTATTCAAACCATTTATTGTCACTGGGTCTGACAGAATCTGTGTCAGTTCAAGATCTAGGTGCAAATGCTATTTACATTTCTGTAGTCCCTCCTTGGTTGGTGACAAAGTGAGATCATCAGAAATTAATTTCAAACATTTCACCTATCACTGGATTCAGAGGGGGCAAGTTGGGTGAAACACAAAATGTTACCAGGTCATTGGATATATATGTTGCTGGTTGGGTAAACATTTCAAAATGTTAACCGGTCATGGAAACAGGATTTAATGTGTGTTTTTTGAAACACAAAATTTACCGCACATTGATTCAACTTTGTGGTTGGGTTTTAAAAATGTCAAATGTTTTACCCCCAAACTGGATTTATCAGTTGCAAGTTGGGTGAAACACAAAATGTTACCAGATTGGATATCGGTTGCTGGTTGGGTGAAAATCACAAAATGTTACCGGTCATTGGATTTTTGGTTGTCAATGGTTGGGTGAAACACAAAATGGTCTGTCATTGGATTTAGGTTGCTGGTTGGGTGAAACACAAAATGTTGACATTTGTCATTGGATTGTTTGCTGGTTGAGTGAAACACAAAACTATTATCAGAGGGTTGTGCATTATGACTTCCTGTGGAAACAATGACATTCAAAGTGGGAGGCTTGTAAATTCCCCCAGGAAAGTGGATTGAGGAACTCTTCATTTGAGACAATAATAAACAGCAATCCTTGGGAGAGTTGTGGTGGATATTATAAAATAAGGATCTGCTGGAGTCCAAGTCAAACCAAGATTCTTTATTTCTGAGCTCAGAGAGAATAACAGAGTTACACAGCGCAGTGTAGACAGTCTGAATTCCTGAAGCATTGAGTGATTAGCACATATCTTTATAGTTTCCTGTTCCTGGGCGGGACTTTATTCATACAAGGACACAGGTGCAAATTGGTTTGCAACACAGAATGATAGTCCCAAGAACAGGAGCTTATAATAGGACAGTTTCACAAGGTTAGTCACATACTCAGTTATGTGGACACACAAACAATTAACATTTTCCATTACAGAGTCTGAACATTTTCATTTCATTAAATCATCAGTGGGCCAACAATGCAAATGTCAACAATGGAACAAATGCATCACATCCAAATATCACTTGATTATCTGTAGTGCTGGAGGAATGACACACCCAGATAAACACACACAAGAGTTTAAAAAAAGGACAGTTTAAAAGAAGGAACCTGATCTTCTTTATATTCAAACTGACATACTCCATATTCAATTCATGTTTTCTAATAAAAACAAACAAATATATGTTTGAGTATACCCTGTACCATTTAATTTCATCTGGTAAAGACAGGTAAACACATTGTCAGTCAACAATATAAGACAACGGGAGCACTGTGTATGTTCTCTGATGAATTTTAAGTCAATGTGATGTGAAATATCAACATACACGCTAAGAGAAGTAATTTCTCTCTCCTGTGTGGATTCTCTAATGACGTTTAAATGACTGTTATGAGTAATATGTTTTCCCACAGTCTGAGCTTTTCTAAGCCTTCTCCTCTGTGTGCAGTCTAATGTGTTCTTTCAGGCTTCCTAAATGGGCAAATGGTTTGCACCCTGGGAGGAGTGGTAAGGCTTCTCTCCTGTGTGTATTCTCTCATGTTGTTTCAGGTTTCCTCTCTGGTTGAAACACTTTCCACATAGGGAGCAGTGGTAAGGCTTCTCCCTGTGTGTATTCTCTCATGTTGTTTCAGCTCCCCCAACTGGTTGAAACACTTTCCACACTGGGAGCAGTGGTAAGGCTTCTCTCCTGTGTGTATTCTCTCATGTTGTTTCAGCTCCCCGAATGGACGAAACACTTTCCACATTGGGAGCAGTGGTAAGGCTTCTCTCCTGTGTGTATTCTCTCATGTTGTTTCAGCTTTCCTATTTTCCGGTTGAAACACTTTCCACATTGGGAGCAGTGGTAAGGCTTCTCTCCTGTGTGTATTCTCTCATGTTGTTTCAGCTCCCTGACTGGTTGAAACACTTTCCACACTGGGAACAGTGGTAAGGCTTCTCCCCTGTGTGTATCCTCTCATGTTGTTTCAGGTGTGCTTTCTGGTTGAAACACTGTCCACACTGGGAGCAGTGGTAAGGCTTCTCCCCTGTGTGTATTCTCTCATGTTCAGTTTTCAGGGAACAGTGTGCTTTCTGTTTAAAACTCTTTTCCACACTGGGAGCACTGGTGTCGTCTTGCTGGTTTGGACGTCCCTGGCTCTGGTTCCTCTGAGTCTGGTCTTTCTCCTGCCAAAGATAGTGTTATTTTTAAATAGAGACCCGAATGAAAGCACATAATAAAACAACCTTACTTTAGGATTTAGGTAAATCCTAAATCAGATCTCTCAATAACCCGAGGCCAGTTTTAACAATCTTAGTGTGATTTTAAAACAAATGTAGAGCTTCCTGGTAATTACTGCTATGTTTACATTACTTATTCATCCTGTTTTACAAGTCAGAACACAAAAACCTAGACAGTTCTAGGACACTGAAGACACAGACGTCGCTGGATTCCAATTGAACAGGTGGTTCTAAATATATAACTTTCATAGCTGTATGATACAGAATGTGACCTACACACTTCCTTAAACATAAAATAACTAAAGAAGTAATTTTGTGTGGAAGTCCAAAACTTGTTTTTACGTCACAGATACAAAGCACATCAGTAACATCTCCCCGTTGTTGAAAGGGTTCGACACATTGCTGTTTAAATGGACCAATTTCTTATTTAGACAGTCACAGATTTTCAACATTTTGATTATCGCTGATGTCATATTTTGGGTAAATGTTCCTAAAACTGATAGTAACTACAAAAAACAAAAATATGAACGCAACATGTAAAGTGTTGGATGTTTCATGAGCATCACTGTTAGTCAACATTTATTCTTTGCCAAGATAATCCATCCACCTGACAGGTGTGGCATATCAAGAAGCTGATTGAACAGCTTGGTTATTACACAGGTGCACCTTGTGCTGGGGATAATAAAAGGCTACTCGAAAATGTGCAGTTTGTTCCCACAACAATGCCACAGATCTCTGAGGGAGCGGGCAATTGGCATGCTGACTGCAGGAATGTCCACTGGAGCTGTTACGGAATTTAATGTACAGTACCAGTCAAAAGTTTGGACTCACCTACTCATTCAAGGGTTTTTCTTTATTTTTACTATTTTCTACATTGTAGAATAATAAAGACATCAAAATTATTAAAAAACACATGGAATCATGTAGTAACCACAAGTGTTAAATCAAAATATATATTTTATTCTTCAAAAGTTGCCACCCTTGCTTTCTCTCAAACAGCTTCACCTGGAATCCTTTTCCAACAGTCTTGTAGGCGTTCCCACATATGCTGAGAACTTGTAGGCCGCTTTCCCTTCACCTCTGCGATCCAACTCATCCCAAACCATCTTGATTTGGTTGAGGTCGGGGGATTGTGTAGGCCAGGTCATCTGATGCAGCACTCCATCACTCTCCTACTTGATCAAATAGCTCTTACACAGCCTGGAGGTGTGTTGGGCCATTGTCCTGTTGAAAAACAAATGACAATGGGACTAAGCCCAAACCAGATGGGATGGCATATAGCTGTAGAATGCTGTGGAAGCCATGCTGGTTAAGTGTGACTTGAATAAATAAATCAATGACATTGTCAACAGCAAAGCACCCGCACACCATCACATCTCCTCCTCCATGCTTCACGGTGGGAACCACACATGGGGAGATAATCTGTTCATGTACTCCTTGTCTCACAAAGACATGACGCTCGGATCCAAAAAATCTCAAATTTGGACTCATCATCATCAGACCAGAGGACAGATATCCACCGGTCTAATGTCCATTGCTCGTGTTTCTTGGCCAAAGCAAGTCTCTTCTTCTTATTGGTGTCCTTTAGTAGTGGTTTCCTTGCAGCAATTCGACCATGAAGGCCTGATTCACGCAGTCTCCTCTGAACCGATGATGTTGAGATGTGTCTGTTACTTGAACTTTGTGAAGCATTTATTTGGGCTGCAATTTCTAAGGCTGGTAACTCTAATGAACTTATGCATCAGAAGTAACTCTGGATCTTCCATTCTTGTGGTGGTCCTTAAAGTAATGATGGACTGTTGTTTCTCTTTGCTTATTTGAGCTGCTCTTGACATAATATGGACTTTTACCCAATAGGGCTATCTTCTGTATACCACCCCTACCTTGTCACAACACAACTGGCTAGGGATTCCGCTAGCGGAACATTTCAACAAAATCCGGTGAAATTGCAGAGTGCAAAATATATATATAATTTTTTAGAAATATTTAACTTTCATGCATTCACAAGTGCAATACCACAAATTAAAGCTTAAGACTCCATAATGTTTCATCATTAAATGCTACAAGGCTCCTTTAAGACTCCATAATGTTTCATCATTAGATTGTACAGTCCTCCTTTAAGACTCCATCATTAGATGCTACAGTCCTCCTTTAAGACTCCATAATGTTTCATCATTAGATGCTACAGTCCTCCTTTAAGACTCCATAATGTTTCATCATTAGATGCTACAGTCCTCCTTTAAGACTCCATAATGTTTCATCATTAGATGCTACAGTCCTCCTTTAAGACTCCATAATGTTTCATTATTAGATGCTACAGTCCTCCTTTAAGACATCATGTTTAGAATGTGTCTGGAAGCGCTACTCTATCTATTCTACTCTCATCCTTTCGGTTTTAATAATATTTTAAAATAATAATGTTATAATAGGTAATAACTAACTTTAATAACTAGGGTTAATACCTGCCTGGCGCACCAACAAAATATTTATTTAGCCCCTCTAACAATACCGCTACAGAATTAGCATAGTAGGCCATGTAACTTAACCTGTAGTGACACCCAGCCCGTGAACGGGACCGTTATCATCATCTGACACTAATTAGCATAACGCAACGGACATAAATCTTCCTAGAAAATATTCCTATTCATGAAAATCACAAGTGAAATATATTGGAACACAGCTTAGCCTTTTGTTAATCACCCTGTCATCTCAGATTTTCAAAATATGCTTTACAGCCAACGCTAGACAAGCATCTGTGTAAGTTTATCATAGCCTAGCATAGCATTATGCCTTGCTAGCAGCAGGCAAACTTGTCACGGAAATCAGAAAAGCAATCAAATTAAATCGTTTACCTTTGATGAACTTAAAATGTTTTCACCCACGAGACTCCCAGGTAGACAGCCAAAGTTCATTTTTTCCCAAAAGATTATTTTTGTAGGCGAAATAGCTCTGTTTGTTCTTCACGTTTGGCTGAGAAATCGCCCGGAAATTGCGGTCACAACTCCGAAAAATATTCCAAATTAGCTCCATAATATCGACAAAAACATGGAAAACGTTGTTTAGAATCAATCCTCAAGGTGTTTTTCTAATATCTATTTGATAATATATCCATCGGGACAATTCCTTTTTCTCTAGGACCGATTGGAGTAATGGCTACCTCTGCGCTTTACGCGAGAATCTCTCTCGGAGCCACCATGTGACCACTTACGCAATGTGCACCCATATGGCTATTCTTCAACAGAAATGCATAAAACTACGTCACAATGCTGTGAACACCTTAGGGTATACGTAGAAAGTGTAAGCTCGTTGATGGTACATTCAAAGCCATATAGGGAGTCATTGGAACGCAGCGCTTTCAAAACCTGGGGCACTTCCGGGTTGGATTTTTCTCAGGCTTTCGCCTGCAACATCAGTTCTGTTATACTCACAGACAATATCTTTACAGTTTTGGAAACGTTAGAGTGTTTTCTATCCAAAGCTGTCAATTATATGCATATTCTAGCATCTTCTCCTGACAAAATATCCCGTTTAAAACGGGGACGTTTTTTTCCCAAAAATGAAAATACTGCCCCCTAACACCAAGAGGTTTTAAGGTAATCAGAAATATTTAGGACTAACTTATTCCTTGACACCCATTCTGAAACTAACTGCAGCTCTATGTTAAGTGTTGCAGTCATTTCAGTCGATGTAGTAGCTGACGTGTACGGTGTTGAGTCATCCGCATACATAGACTCACTGGCTTTACTCAAATGTCATTGGCATGTTGTTGGTAAAGATTGAAAAAAGTAGGTGCCAAACAGCTGCCCTGGGGAATTCCTGATTCAAACTTGATTTTGTAGCTCTGGGGCGGCAGGTAGCCTAGTGGTTAGAGCGGTAGGCCAGTAACCGAAAGATTGCTGGATCGAATCCCGAGTTGACAAGGTAAAAAACTCTGTCGTTCTGCCCCTGAACAAGGCAGTCGTAGGCCGTCATTGAAAAAAATAATTTGTTCTTAACTGACTTGCCTAGTTAAATAAAGGTTACATTTTAAAAGAAAAACTCTTTATCCACAATATAGCAGGGGGTGTAAAGCCATACGTTTTTTCAGCAGCAGGCTATGATCGATAATGCCAAAAGCTGCACTGAAGTCTAACAAAACAGCCCCAACAATATTTTTATCATGAATTTCTCTCAGCCAATCAGTCATTTGCAAGTGCTGTGCTTGCTGAATGAACTTCCCTATAAGCTAAAAGTCTATATTTGTTTACTGTAAAATAGCATTGTATCTGGTCAAATATTTTTTTCCAAAATTGCAAGGGTTGGTTACAGGCTGATTGGTCAGCTATTTAAGCCAGTAAAGGGAGCTTTTTTACTATTTTGTAATGGAATGACTTTAGTTCCCTCTAGGCCTGAGGGCACACACTTTCTAGTAGGCTTAAATTAAAGACAAGGCAAATAGGAATGGCTTCTATTATCCTCAATTTTCCATCCACGTTGTCAGACACCAGTGACTTGTCATTGTTGATTTTATTTGCACAAAATATCATTGAAGATGCTCCAAAGATTTTTGTCTTCATTCATTTATCTTTGTTTCATTGTGTACTTTCTTCTTTTTATTCAGTTTAGTCAAATGATGTCTCAATTTGCAATAGGTTTGCCAATCAGTTATTCAGCCAGACCTATATGCCATCTCTTTTGCCTCCCTCTTCATCATACCATTTTTAAATTCCTCATCAATCCACGTGGATTTAACAGTTTTTACAGTCATTTTCTTAATGGGTGCATGCTTATTAGTAACTGGGATAAGCAGTTTCAAATGTGTCAAGGGCAGCGTCTGGTTGCTCATCATTACACACCACGGACCAACAAATATTATTTACATCAACAACATAGGAATCACTACAAAAAAATGTATGACCTCTTATACACAATATTAGGCCCAGCCTTTGGAACTGTGGTTTTCCTAGACATGGCTACTATATTGTGATCACTACATCTGATGGATCTGGATACTGCTTTAAAACCCATTTCTGCAGCATTAGTAAAGATATGATCAAACCATGTTGATGATTTCATTCCTCTACTGTTTGTCACTACCCTGGTAGGTTGATTGATAACCTGAACAAGGTTGCCGGCACTGGTTACAGTTTGAAGCTTTTGCTTGAGTGGGCAGCCTGATCACAGTTTTTCTTCAGTATTAGTTAATTAATTACCAAAATCTTGAGTTTAGTTTGCCTGTTCTACAGTCTTGTAAAGATAGGGGGTTGACTGGGACAGGCAATGTAACATCCATAATGTTTTAAGGAAAAGTTTTTGTAAAACAAGCACCTTACATCGGATCATCTTGAAACTTTCTCTCCAAAGCTAACTTTCATCAAGGTTTTATATGGTCTATTGGTTTCTCTCTTTTCATTGGCAGAATCCTTTTTCAGTGTTATGATATTCATAACATCCATATACACCAGTCTATCTTCCTGTCAACTAACAGAACTCTGCTGGTTGTCCTGGTAACAGATACCAGTGGGCAGATCTATTTATTTGTTCAAACTGAACTACAGCACTTACTTTGATGAGTCAAATCTGATCCTTTCTTCTCTTCTCCTCCTCTCACAGTTCCACTCAGCCCCGTTGTTTTCCTGCAGTCCACCAGCAGCACAGACAACCTCTTCATACCCAGCAGTAAGGTGCTACCGGGAGAGGCACGATACAGGGACTCCGGGAGGGAGGAAGGGCTAGCGTTGTCCTGGTAACCATAAAGAGGGGACACAGACACATATCATTATGGATGCTGATGTCACTGTTGTCATGAAGTGCTTTACAGAAACCCATCCCAGACCCAGAGAGAGCAAGCTGTATGCTAGACCAGACCAAGCTGTACCATCTGGTGTTCTGATCTGGAGAGACTCTTCTCTGCCTCGTCAGCATCAGGATGTTGTTGAGGCTCCCCAGAGGATCCACGATAGTCATGTCTCTCTCCTGTGTGAACAAGAACATCAAACAGATGGTGAACTTATGATCAAGAGCCATGACTATGTCTAAGAAAAGGGTCTATAATGGCCACTTTCCTCATGATTTCTGAAATTATTGTTTGTGTTGCAAATGTAAAGGGTCTTTCCACAAAATGGGTGTCTTTGTCCCTTTGATATTTTAAGTAGAAATTATGCACCAATGTTGAATTTTAAAAGCCTGTTATATGATGAGTGAGCACTTTAATGTGGACCACATGGAGATATTCAATAAATCTAATATAAAAGTCACTAAAATATATGTACAAATGACAGATAGACCCCCATTTAACAATTCATTGAGCACTGAACAACATTTTAAAGTGTAGAACTTCAGTAGAATGCCCTTTCAAACCCCACATTAGTTCAAGAAAATAGATTTTGTGCCCCTGTTTTTAAGACAGTTCTCACTGGTCTTAATCGGATCTTCAGTTTCTCCTCCTCTTTTTTCTCCCAAAACGTCTTCCTCCTCTTTTATTGAGATAGCCTCCTCTTCCTCTTTTACTCCAAAAGGTTCTTCCTCTACTTTCAATGCGATAGCCTCCTCTTCCTCCTGAAAGCTTCTTCCTCTCCTTTCACCAGAGCGTCTTTCTCCGTCGAGTTTAGTGAGCTCATGTTCCGGGCGATTAGCCTAGTGCAGTATAAATGTACCACATTAGCTAATTTAACAAGCAATCTACGTTTCAATGAACTAGTAGATAGGTAAACATAATTGTGTTTAAAACACAAAGAGTAATATACACAAGATTTGTCTTAAACGCTTCAATGTTTCGGTTTAATGTTCGCTAGTAAACCACCACGTTGGTTTAATCAGAAGCCTTTCGTCGTTGTTGAAGAAGCCTCCTGTTCCGTCCACTAGATTATACGTCACGCAAGAAGCATCAACTGAAAGATTCACATCGCCATCTGCTGACTGGAGTGGGTAACGCAGTTTGGAAAAATATGAATTACAATGTTTATTCTGACAAGCAATGTCATAACTAGTCATTTAGAAACAACCAGATGTTATGTTTTCTCTTCCTTCTTACAGCCAATACTTTCCTCCAGGGCTGACCTGCCCATTAGGCAGGATTAGGTGACAGATTGAAGAGGGTGGCATATTCCGAGCTAAATCGACCACGGTTTGCCAGGTGCACGGTGTTTCCTCCGACACATGGGTGCGGCTGGATTCTGGGTTGGATGGGCGCTGTGTTCAGAAGCAGTGCGGCTTGGTTGGGTTGTGTATCGGAGGACGCATGACTTTCGACCTTCGTCTCTCCCATGAGCCCGTACAACAGTTGTAGCGATGAGACAAGATAGTAGCTACTAACAATTGGACACCACGAAATTGGGGAGAAAAAAAAAAAAAAAATGAAAAATTGACCAAGGTTCATCACTAACAACACATAATAACACCTCACATAATGGTGCCCAAAAACAATGAAAACTTCTCTCACCCAGTGGCATATTTATGTGAGTGTTTGTGTTGCCACATGAAGCAGTGGCCACTTTGCAAAAGGTAACGTGGACAGATATGTCTCTACCTGTGTCGAGCACATGCCCCTTTACCCTTCCAGTCTCTGAAGTGCCCTGATATAATTTGTATTCATTTTTGTTATAGTTATTCTGAACTCTCTGCCTGAAAATTGTTGTTAAATTTGCCTATGTGATTTGTATTTCCCTTCAACTTTTTGAAGATTAAACAGCCAGGAAATGCCCCTGTCTGAGTGCAGTCTACCACTATGTGTAGCTGTTAGCGATGATGCTAATGACAACCATCTTCTGGTTGATGAAAAAGCTTTCCATTACCTTACATTACCTTACCTTACATTGGATCATCTTGAAACTTTCTCTCCAAAGCTAACTTTCATCAAGGATTTATATGGTCAATTGGTTTCTCTCTTTTCATTGGCAGAATCCTTTTTCAGTGTTATGATATTCATAACATCCATATACACCAGTCTATCTTCCTGTCAACTAACACAACTCTGCTGGTTGTCCTGGTAACAGATACCAGTGGGCAGATCTATTGTATTTGTTCAAACTAAATTACAGCACTTACTTTGATGAGTCAAATCTGATCCTTTCTTCTCTTCTCCTCCTCTCACAGTTCCACTCAGCCCCATTTTTTTCCTGCAGTCCACCAGCAGCACAGACAACCTCTTCATACCCAGCAGTAAGGTGCTACTGGGAGAGGCACAACACGGGGACTCCGGGAGAGCGGAAGGGCTTACGTTGTCCTGGTAACCATAAAAAGGGGACAGACACACATCATTATGGATGCTGATGCCACTGTTGTCATGAAGTGATTTACAGAAACCCATCCCAGACCCAGAGAGAGCAAGCTGTATGCTAGACCAGACCAAGCTGTATGCTAGACCAGACCAAGCTGTATGCTAGACCAGACCAAGCTGTACCATCTGGTGTTCTGATCTGGAGAGACTCTTCTCTGCCTCGTCAGCATCAGGATGTTGTTGAGGCTCCCCAGAGGATCCAGGATCGTCATGTCTCTCTCCTGTGTGAATGACAACATCAAACAGACAGTCAACCTATGATCTTCTATTGTGATCATAGGGTCTTACCAGAGCCATTAATATGTCTAAAAAGGGCCTAAATTTATGCCCTTAAAAAAAATACTCTTTGTGAAGCAAATGTAAAAGGGTCGTTCCATGAAATGCCCACTTTGCAAAAGGCAACGTGGACAGATATGTCTCTACCTGTGTAGAGCACATGCCCCTTTACCCTTCCAGTCTCTAAAGTGCCCTGGTATAATTTGTATTCATTTTTTGTTATAGTTATTCTGAACTCTCTGCCTGAAAATCATCGTTAAATGTGATTTGTATTTCCCTTCAACTTTTTGAAGATTAAACAGCCAGGAAATGCCCCTGTCTGAGTGCAGTCTACCACTATGTGTAGCTGTTAGCGATGATGCTAATGACAACCATCTTCTGGTTGATGGAAAAGCTTTCCCACAAACCTTGTCAATTAAATGTTAACTACAAAGTAGTCTGTTCCTACCTGGCAGAATATATCATGAATATTAGCATCAATCCAGTGATTTGTTCAGCAGACTCTGCAATCACATGTGTGCTACAGAGACACCACTTACCAAGCAAGGCTCTTGTGTGCTACAGAGACACCACTAACCAAGCAAGGCTCTTGTGTGCTACAGAGACACCACTAACCAAGCAAGGCTCTTGTGTGCTACAGAGACACCACTTACCAAGCAAGGCTCTTGTGTGCTACAGAGACACCACTTACCAAGCAAGGCTCTTGTGTGCTACAGAGACACCACTTACCAAGCAATGCTCTTGTTGGTGCCACTTAAATTAAAGGGTATCTACACACAAAAATGAACATGTCTTAGATTTTTCTCAGACTTCAAAAGTGGTCTCCTGATGTGGTTTAAGTATTGTTGTGGACTTAGAGCATCCAATGTTGTTGTTAACCAGAAAAGCAGGGACATGTCAGAAACCTGGAAAAATGAAAAGGAGAAAATGGAATTATGTAAAAAAAAAATGTGGTTAAACTCAAATATACTATATTGATCATAAAAATGAAAGTAAAATTGAATACTTAAAAAAGGTTTCATCTTTGTCAATTATATCATAAATAGGACTGGTGGAGTTGTCACACATGCAGATAACAACAATATATGGAAATGTCTGCACTACCCAAAATTACAACCAACTAATTGCAGCATTACCACAAAAATGGTGGAAAGGGGAAAAAGTAAGAAACTTGTCTGTCAGTCCTGCATTAAAGACCAACATTGGTTAAAGAAAATTATGAATGACGCAAGATTCAAAACTTGGAATTTTTCAATTTGAATTATCATACAAAATTCTTGCAACCAATACAATGTTCTATATATGGGGGATACAATGAACCTCTGCAGATTTAGCTGCGAAGAGACAGAATCATTAGATCATTTGTTTTAGTACTGTCCAAATGTAGCTTGTTTTTGGTCGCATGTCAAGGAATGGCAACATTTACCTGGAGCTAACTCTGCAGACAGCACTACTGGGGGATTTGAAAAGTCATAGACAATTGATCAATAATATAATAATACTTTTAGCAAACATGTTTATTTTTCATTTACTATCCGCAGCAACTATGAGAATATAAAGGTCAAGAACTTTTGTGAAACATCACAGTTAAAAATATATGGCAAATAGAAATCAAACGGGGTGGTCTTCAGAGATAGATGGGAGAGGTTTAGGGTAACTGAAGGATAGGACTGGATGGTCTTCAGAGATAGATGGGAGAGGTGTAGGGTAACTGAAGGATAGGACTGGATGGTCTTCAGAGATAGATGGGAGAGGTTTAGGGTAACTGAAGGATAGGACTGGATGGTCTTCAGAGATAGATGGGAGAGGTTTAGGGTAACTGAAGGATAGGACTGGATGGTCTTGAGATAGATGGGAGAGGTTTAGGGTAACTGAAGGATAGGACTGGATGGTCTTCAGAGATAGATGGGAGAGGTTTAGGGTAACTGAAGGATAGGACTGGATGGTCTTCAGAGATAGATGGGAGAGGTTTAGGGTAACTGAAGGATAGGACTGGGTGGTCTTCAGAGATAGATGGGAGAGGTTTAGGGTAACTGAAGGATAGGACTGGATGGTCTTCAGAGATAGATGGGAGAGGTTTAGGGTAACTGAAGGATAACTGGATGGTCTTCAGAGATAGATGGGAGAGGTTTAGGGTAACTGAAGGATAGGACTGGATGGTCTTCAGAGATAGATGGGAGAGGTTTAGGTAACTGAAGGATAGGACTTGGATGGTCTTCAGAGATAGATGGGAAGGTGTTAGGGTAACTGAAGGATAGGACTGGATGGTCTTCAGAGATAGATGGGAGAGGTGTAGGGTAACTGAAGGATAGGACTGGATGGTCTTCAGAGATAGATGGGAGAGGTGTAGGGTAACTGAAGGATAGGACTGGATGGTCTTCAGAGATAGATGGGAGAGGTTTAGGGTAACTGAAGGATAGGACTGGATGGTCTTCAGAGATAGATGGGAGAGGTTTAGGGTAACTGAAGGATAGGACTGGATGGTCTTCAGAGATAGATGGGAGAGGTGTAGGGTAACTGAAGGATAGGACTGGATGGTCTTCAGAGATAGATGGGAGAGGTTTAGGGTAACTGAAGGATAGGACTGGATGGTCTTCAGAGATAGATGGGAGAGGTTTAGGGTAACTGAAGGATAGGACTGGATGGTCTTCAGAGATAGATGGGAGAGGTTTAGGGTAACTGAAGGATAGGACTGGATGGTCTTCAGAGATAGATGGGAGAGGTTTAGGGTAACTGAAGGATAGGACTGGATGGTCTTCAGAGATAGATGGGAGAGGTTTAGGGTAACTGAAGGATAGGACTGGATGGTCTTCAGAGATAGATGGGAGAGGTTTAGGGTAACTGAAGGATAGGATTAAAAACAAACTAAATATAACTATTGTATAACACACTGTGTCTGTAAAATGTACATAGTATGTATAAGCTGGACTTAGAAGCCAAATAGTTGTTGTGCATTAGTTTCCTCCAATCAGGGAAGGGGTGGTAGGGTTACTGGAAAACAAAGGAAAATATATGTTTATACATACAGTGCCTTTTAAAGTATTCAGGTTTTTAGAAATTATTACAAATGTATATATATTTTAAACAGAAATAACTGATTTACATAAGTATTGACCCTTTGCTATGATAATTGAAATTGAGCTCAGGTGCATCTTGTTTCCATTGATCATCCTTGAGATGTTTCTACAACTTGATTGGAGTTCACCTGTGGTAAATTAAATTGATTGGACATGATTTGGAAAGACACACACCTGTCTATATAAGGTCCCACAGTTTGCAGCGCAAGTCAGAACAAAAATTAAATTACTTCTTATGACATTGCTTGCCAGACTGAACATTGTAAATCATATTTTTCCAAACTGCATTACCCCCTCCAGTCAGCAGATGGCGATATTAGTTTTTCAGGTGATGCTTCTTTCGTGACGTATAATCTAGTGGACCTGACAGGAGGACTTCTTCAATAGCGTCAAAAGGCTTCTGATTGAAACACGCTGTGCTTTGCGAGCAAACCTAAAACCAAAACATTGAAGCTCTTTAGACCAATCTTGTGTATTTTACTCTTAGGTAAACATAATTATGTTCAAAACGCTATCTATTGGTTCATTTAAACGTAACTTGCTTGTTAAATTAGCAAATGTGTTACATTGATACTGTGTAACAGTATGTATAACTCTAATCTGTCCCCTCGCCCATACCCGGGAGCGAACCAGGGACACTCTGCACGAATCAACATCAGTCACCAACGAAACATCGTTACCCATCGCTGCACAAAACCACTACTTCGAGGTGTCAGAGCAAGTGACGTCACCAATTGAAACGCTACTTAGCGCTAAATAATACTTTTAAAATCAATTGGATTCTGAAGTATATTAAGAACCAGAACAGTATTTGGAATGTCTTGCCCTTAGTATTATTTGACTCTGTTAGTGGTTTAGAATTTTTGCTTTGATGTCATTTTGATGTTGATAAAAACCGAGTAAAATTGGCTAAATTCCATAAACAGGCGATTTTAGCTTGGATGTTAGCGTATAAACACAGTTTTCCCTCACAGATACTTTCTATGGAACAACTAAGATATACGATTTAAAAATAAGTAGCACCACCACCCATCAGCCCATTCTCTTCTTGATGTCAAAGCTGCAGTGTATTGTTGCTATAGGAGTTTATGATTAATAATCCTATTTACTTCAAGCCCCACTAAGATGTCCCCATACTATTCATTTAAAGCCCCTCTGTCAGATATAAATCATCAGAGTGGGAAACCAACTGACATGGAAACAATGGAGCAAATGTATCACTATCAGAGGGGTGTATTATGACATCAGATAGAACTACTCAGACATTCCAAATATCACTTGATTATCAGAGGGGTGAATTATGACATCATATAGAACTACTAAGACATTCCAAATCAGGCTTCATCCACATCATGAAGGTGGATATTGATCCAACCATTTCATAAGTAATGACCGGGCTGATGGAAACAGGATAAGCCTGTACACTTTTATAAATGCTGACAGACTATTTGTTACTTCGTTTGACAATTTGTTTGTATATTTGTGTCAGTAAAAATGTCTAAGCGAGAAATGGCTGTGGAAACTCCTTAATGATAACAACCACATCTTAGTTAACTTGGAGTCACATGATATGTTGTGTGGTCCTCCCACTATGACTTGAGAAACCATGTAGTTTATTAGGCTACAGATGAAATAAGTTATGAACTTCACAGGGTGGTGAAAGTGCATGTGATGACCTTGATGCTCCTTTCCAATACATTTTGAGGTTCTTATTCTGGTGACATGATGATCGATGCTTGGTTGCCATTTGACAAATAAAATTATAATCTCATCATTCGGGTAACAACGTTTATTCAACCAGTAGGAGGCTTGTAAATGCCACCAGGAAAGTCGAAAGAGGAACTTTTCATTTAGACAATAATACACAGCAATCCATGGGAGAGTTGTGGTGGATATTATAAAATAAGGATCTGCTGGAGTCCAAGTCAAACCAAGATTCTTTATTTCTGAGCTCAGAGAGAATAACAGAGTTACACAGCGCAGTGTAGACCGTCGGAATTCCTGAAGTATTGAGTGATTAGCACATATCTTTATAGTTTCCTGTTCCTGGGCGGGACTTTATTCATACAAGGACACAGGTGCAAATTGGTTTGCAACACAGGATGATACTCCCAAGAACAGGAGCTTATAATAGGACAGTTTCACAAGGTTAGTCACATACTCAGTTATGTGGACACACAAACAATTAACATTTTCCATTACAGAGTCTGAACATTTTCATTTCATTAAATCATCAGTGGGCTACAATGCAAATGTCAACAATGGAACTAATGCATCACATCCAAATATCACTTGATTATCTGTAGTGCTGGAGGAATGACACACCCAGATAAACACACACAAAGAGTTTAAAAAAAGGACAGTTTAAAAGAAGGAACCTGATCTTCTTTATATTCAAACTGACAGACTCCATATTCACTTCATGTTTTCTAATAAAAACAAACAAATATATGTTTGAGTATACCCTGTAACATTTAATTACATATGGTAAAGACAGGTAAACACATTGTCAGTCAACAATATAAGACAACAGGAGCACTGTGTATGTTCTCTGATGAATTTTAAGTCAATGTGATGTGAAATATCAACATACACGCTAAGAGAAGTAATTTCTCTCTCCTGTGTGGATTCTCTAATGATGTTTAAGTGACTTATGAGTAATATGTTTTCCCACAGTCTGAGCTTTTCTAAGCCTTCTTCTCTGTGTGCAGTCTAATGTGTTCTTTCAGGCTTCCTAAATGGGCAAATGGTTTGCACCCTGGGAGGAGTGGTAAGGCTTCTCTCCTGTGTGTATTCTCACATGTCGTTTCAGGTTTCCTCTCTGGTTGAAAAACTTTCCATATTGGGAGCAGTGGTACGGCTTCTCTCCTGTGTGTATTCTCTCATGTTCTTTCAGCATCCCCGAATGGTTGAAACACTTTCCACATTGGGAGCAGTGGTACGGCTTCTCTCCTGTGTGTATTTTCTCATGTTGTTTCAGGTGTCCACTCCGGTTGAAACACTTTCCACATTGTGAGCAGTGGTACGGCTTCTCTCCTGTGTGTATTCTCTCATGTTCTTTCAGCATCCCCGAATGGTTGAAACACTTTCCACATTGGGAGCAGTGGTAAGGCTTCTCCCCTGTGTGTATTCTCTCATGTTCTTTCAGCATCCCCGAATGGTTGAAACACTTTCCACATTGGGAGCAGTGGTACGGCTTCTCTCCTGTGTGTATTCTCTCATGTTGTTTCAGGTTTCCTCTCCGGTTGAAACACTTTCCACATTGGGAGCAGTGGTAAGGCTTCTCTCCTGTGTGTATTCTCTCATGTTCTTTCAGCATCCCCGAATGGTTGAAACACTTTCCACATTGGGAGCAGTGGTAAGGCTTCTCTCCTGTGTGTATTCTCTCATGTCGTTTCAGCGCCCCCGACTGGTTGAAACACCTTCCACATTGGAAGCAGTGGTAAGGCTTCTCCCCTGTGTGTATCCTCTCATGTTGTTTCAGGTGTGCTTTGTGGTTGAAACACTGTCCACACTGGGAGCAGTGGTGTCGTCTTGCTGGTTTGGACGTCCCTGGCTCTGGTTCCTCTGAGTCTGGTCTTTCTCCTGCCAAAGATAGTGTTATTTTTAAATAGAGACCCAAATGAAACCACATGATAAAAAAACCTTGCTACGAGGGTAAATCCTAAATCAGATCTCTCAATAAACTGAGGCCAGTTTTAACAATCTTAGTGTGATTTTAAAACAAATGTAGAGCTTCCTGGTAATTACTGCTATGTTTACATTTACTTATTCATCCTGTTTTACAAGTCAGAACACAAAAAAACTAGACAGTTCTAGGACACTGAAGACACAGACGTCGCTGGATTCCAATTAAACAGGTGGTTCTAAATATATAACATTCATAGCTGTATGATACAGAATGTGACCTACACACTTCCTTAAACATAAAATAACTAAAGAAGTAATTTTGTGTGGAAGTCCAAAACTTGTTTTTACGTCGCAGATACAAAGCACATCAGTAACATCTCCCCGTTGTTGAAAGGGTTCGACACATTGCTGTTTAAATGGACCAATTTCTTATTTAGACATTCACAGATTTTCAACATTTTGATTATCGCTGATGTCATATTTTGGGTAAATGTTCCTAAAACTGATAGTAACAACAAAAAACAAAAATATAAACGCAACATGTAAAGTGTTGGATGTTTCATGAGCTGAACAAAAAAGATAGCAGAATTTTTTACATTTATACAACATTTATTCTTTGCCAAGATAATCCATCCACCTGACAGGTGTGGCATATCAAGAAGCTGATTGAACAGCTTGATTATTACACAGGTCCACCTTGTGCTGGGGATAATAAAAGGATACTCGAAAATGTGCAGTTTGGTCACACAACAATGCCACAGATCTCTGAGGGAGCGGGCAATTGGCATGCTGACTGCAGGAATGTCCACTGGAGCTGTTACGGAATTGAATGTACAGTACCAGTCAAAAGTTTGGACTCACCTACTCATTCAAGGGTTTTTCTTTATTTTTACTATTTTCTACATTGTAGAATAATAAAGACATCAAAATGATTAAAAAACACATGGAATCATGTAGTAACCACAAGTGTTAAATCAAAATATATATTTTATTCTTCAAAAGTTGCCACCCTTGCTTTCTCTCAAACAGCTTCAACTGGAATCCTTTTCCAACAGTCTTGTAGGCGTTCCCACATATGCTGAGAACTTGTAGGCCGCTTTCCCTTCACCTCTGCGATCCAACTCATCCCAAACCATCTTGATTTGGTTGAGGTCGGGGGATTGTGTAGGCCAGGTCATCTGATGCAGCACTCCATCACTCTCCTTCTTGGTAAAATAGCTCTTACACAGCCTGGAGGTGTGTTGGGTCATTGTCCTGTTGAAAAACAAATGACAGTGGGACTAAGCCCAAACCAGATGGGATGGCATATAGCTGTAGAATGTTGTGGAAGCCATGCTGGTTAAGTGTGACTTGAATAAATAAATCAATGACATTGTCAACAGCAAAGCACCCGCACACCATCACATCTCCTCCTCCATGCTTCACGGTGGGAACCACACATGCGGAGATAATCTGTTCATCTACTCCTCGTCTCACAAAGACATGAGTCTCAAATTTGGACTCATCAGACCCAAGGACAGATATCCACGGTCTAATGTCCATTGCTCGTGTTTCTTGGCCCAAGCAAGTCTCTTCTTCTTATTGGTGTCCTTTAGTAGTGGTTTCCTTGCAGCAATTCGACCATGAAGGCCTGATTCACGCAGTCTCCTCTGAACCGATGATGTTGAGATGTGTCTGTTACTTGAACTTTGTGAAGCATTTATTTGGGCTGCAATTTCTAAGGCTGGTAACTCTACTGAACTTTTGCATCAGAAGTAACTCTGGATCTTCCATTATTGTGGTGGTCCTTAAAGTAATGATGGACTGTTGTTTCTCTTTGCTTATTTGAGCTGTTCTTGACATAATATGGACTTCGTCTTTTACCCAATAGGGCTATCTTCTGTATACCACCCCTACCTTGTCACAACACAACTGATTGGTTCAAACACATTAACACCTGTTATGGCTAGGGATTCCGCTAGCGGAACATTTCGACAACATCCGGTGAAATTGCAGAGTGCAAAATATATATTTTTTTTTATTAGAAAAATTTAACTTTCATGCATTCACAAGTGCAATACCACAAATTAAAGCTTAAGACTCCATAATGTTTCATCATTAGATTCTACAAGGCTCCTTTAAGTCTCCATAATGTTTCATCATTAGATGCTACAGTCCTCCTTTAAGACTCCATAATGTTTCATCATTAGATGCTACAGTCCTCCTTTAAGACTCCATAATGTTTCATCATTAGATGCTACAGTCCTCCTTTAAGACTCCATAATGTTTCATCATTAGATGCTACAGGGCTCCTTTAAGACTCCATAATGTTTCATCATTAGATGCTACAGTCCTCCTTTAAGACTCCATAATGTTTCATCATTAGATGCTACAGTCCTCCTTTAAGACTCCATAATGTTTCATCATTAGATGCTACAGTCCTCCTTTAATACTCCATCATGTTTAGAATGTGTCTGGAAGCGCTACTCTATCTATTCTACTCTCATCCTTTCGGTTTTAATAATATTTAAAAAATAATAATAATGTTATAATAGGTAATAACTAACTTTAATAACTAGGGTTAATACCTGCCTGGCGCACCAACAAAATATTTCTTTAGCCCCCTCTAACAATACCGCTACAGAATTAGCATAGTAGGCCATGTAACTTAACCTGTAGTGACACCCAGCCCGTGAACGGGACCGTTATCATCATCTGACACTAATTAGCATAACGCAACGGACATAAATCTTCCTAGAAAATATTCCTATTCATGAAATCTATTGGAACACAGCTTAGCCTTTTGTTAATCACCCTGTCATCTCAGATTTTCAAAATATGCTTTACAGCCAACGCTAGACAAGCATCTGTGTAAGTTTATCATAGCCTAGCATAGCATTATGCCTTGCTAGCAGCAGGCAAACTTGTCACGGAAATCAGAAAAGCAATCAAATTAAATCGTTTACCTTTGAACTTCAAATGTTTTCACTCACGAGACTCCCAGGTAGACAGCCAAAGTTCATTTTTTCCCAAAATATTATTTTTGTAGGCGAAATAGCTCTGTTTGTTCTTCACGTTTGGCTGAGAAATCGCCTGGAAATTGCGGTCACAACTCCGAAAAATATTCCAAATTAGCTCCATAATATCGACAAAAACATGGGAAACGTTGTTTAGAATCAATCCTCAAGGTGTTTTTCTAATATCTATTTGATTATATATCCGTCGGGACAATTCCTTTTTCTCTAGGACCGATTGGAGTAATGGCTACCTCTGCACTTTACGCGAGAATCTCTCTCGGAGCCACCATGTGACCACTTACGCAATGTGCCCCCATACGGCTATTCTTCAACAGAAATGCGTAAAACTACGTCACAATGCTGTAGACACCTTGGGGAATAAGTAGAAAGCGTAAGCTCGTTGATGGTACATTCAAAGCCATATAGGGAGTCATTGGAACGCAGCGCTTTCAAAACCTGGGGCACTTCCGGGTTGGATTTTTCTCAGGCTTTCGCCTGCAACATCAGTTCTGTTATACTCACAGACAATATCTTTACAGTTTTGGAAACGTTAGAGTGTTTTCTATCCAAAGCTGTCAATTATATGCATATTCTAGTATCTTTTCCTGACAAAATATCCCGTTTAAAACGGGGACGTTTTTTTTCCAAAAATGAAAATACTGCCCCCTAACACCAAGAGTTTTTAAGGTAATCAGAAATATTTAGGACTAACTTATTCCTTGACACCCATTCTGAAACTGACTGCAGCTCTATGTTAAGTGTTGCAGTCATTTCCGTCTTTTGCCTCCCTCTTCATCATACCATTTTTAAATTCCTCATCAATTCACATGGATTTAACAGTTTTTACAGTCATTTTCTTAATGGGTGCATGCTTATTAGTAACTGGGATAAGCAGTTTCAAATGTGTCAAGGTGATAGAGGAATTTTAAATTGATTTTATTCTTTAATTGCCAAAACCAATTAGCACTCATTTCTAATTCATTTAATGAGTTGTAAGTTCATTAATTATGCATGAAGTAGATCGAGACCAGTCTTAAAAGCCAGGTTAAAGAGCGTTTAATTCCAGAGAGTACTAAATGCTTACACACATTACCACAGGTTATAAACTGAAAATGACGTCAGCGTTTTCCAAACGTTCCGTTTCACAAACAGAGGGCCCCTCTAATTCTCAAGCCTCCGCGTTATCAGCACGAAGTCAAGGCCAGTCAGCATAAATCAACATTCCCGACCATTTTGGAGATGGCCCGTTCCCACCACCTGGAGATTTGTACAACTGAATGAACTTAAAGAACAGACCTTCATTGTTACTAAACTTCCTGACTACATTATATACAATTGTGAAAGGGAGCAAGAGGGACAATACATTATAGCATTTGGACTAGTCAGTTTCTGATTGGAATGTATACATAATTAGTCATTTCAAACATATTTTCCTCTATCACCCGCCCTCCTTTCGGAAAAGCTGACCACGACTCCATTTTGTTGATCCCTGCCTACAGACAGAAACTAAAACAAGAAGCTCCCACGCTGAGGTCTGTCCAACGCTGGTCCGACTAATCTGATTCCACACTCCAAGACTGCTTCCATCATGTGGACTGGGATATGTTTTGTATTGCGTCAGACAACAACATTGACGAATACGCTGATTCGGTGAGCGAGTTCATTAGAACGTGCGTTGAAGATGTCGTTCCCATAGCAACGATTAAAACATTCCCAAACCAGAAACCGTGGATTGATGGCAGCATTCGCGTGAAACTGAAAGCGCGAACCACTGCTTTTAATCAGGGCAAGGTGACCGGAAACATGACCGAATACAAACAGTGCAGCTATTCCCTCCGCAAGGCAATCAAACAAGCTAAGCGTCAGTATAGAGACAAAGTAGAATCTCAATTCAACGGCTCAGACACAAGAGGTATGTGGCAGGGTCTACAGTCAATCACGGATTACAAAAGAAAACCAGCCCAGTCACGGACCAGGATGTCTTGCTCCCAGGCAGACTAAATAACTTTTTTGCCCGCTTTGAGGACAATACAGTGCCACTGACACGGCCTGCAACGAAAACATGCGGACTCTCCTTCACTGCAGCCGAGGTGAGTAAAACATATAAACGTGTTAACCCTCGCAAGGCTGCAGGCCCAGTCGGCATCCCCAGCCGCGCCCTCAGAGCATGCGCAGACCAGCTGGCTGGTGTGTTTACGGACATATTCAATCAATCCCTATCCCAGTCTGCTGTTCCCACATGCTTCAAGAGGGCCACCATTGTTCCTGTTCCCAAGAAAGCTAAGGTAACTGAGCTAAACGACTACCACACCGTAGCACTCACTTCCGTCATCATGAAGTGCTTTGAGAGACTAGTCAAGGACCATATCACCTCCACCCTACCTGACACCCTAGACCCACTCCAATTTGCTTACCGCCCAAATAGGTCCACAGACGATGCAATCTCAACCACACTGCACACTGCCCTAACCCATCTGGACAAGAGGAATACCTATGTGAGAATGCTGTTCATCGACTACAGCTCAGCATTTAACACCATAGTACCCTCCAAGCTCGTCATCAAGCTCGAGACCCTGGGTCTCGACCCCGCCCCTGTGCATCTGGGTACTGGACTTCCTGACGGGCCACCCCCAGGTGGTGAGGGTAGGCAACAACATCTCCACCCCGCTGATCCTCAACACTGGGGCCCCACAATGGTGCGTTCTGAGCCCTCTCCTGTAATCCCTGTTCACCCACGACTGCGTGGCCACGCACGCCTCCAACTCAATCATCAAGTTTGCGGACGACACAACAGTAGGTTTTGGCCTTTCTAGGGAGTTTTTCCTAGCCACCGTGCTTCTACACCTCCATTGCTTGCTGTTTGGGGTTTTAGGCTGGGTTTCTGTACAGCACTTTGAGATATCAGCTGATGTACGAAGGGCTATATAAATAAATTTGATTTGATTTGATTTGGTAGGCTTGATTACCAACAACGACGAGACGGCCTACAGGGAGGAGGTGAGGGCCCTCGGAGTGTGGTGTCAGGAAAATAACCTCACACTCAACATCAACAAAACTAAGGAGATGATTGTGGACTTCAGGAAACAGCAGAGGGAACACCCCCCTATCCACATCGATGGAACAGTAGTGGAGAGGGTAGTAAGTTTTAAGTTCCTCGGCATACACATCACAGACAAACTGAATTGGTCCACCCACAAAGACAGCATCGTGAAGAAGGCGCAGCAGCGCCTCTTCAACCTCAGGAGGCTGAAGAAATTTGGCTTGTCACCAAAAGCACTCACAAACTTCTACAGATGCACAATCGAGAGCATCCTGGCGGGCTGTATCACCGCCTGGTACGGCAACAGCTCCGCCCACAACCGTAAAGCTCTCCAGAGGGTAGTGAGGTCTGCACAACGCATCACCGGGGGCAAACTACCTGCCCTCCAGGACACCTACACCACCCGATGTTACAGGAAGGCCATAAAGATCATCAAGGACAACAACCACCCGAGCCACTGCCTGTTCACCCCGCTATCATCCAGAAGGCGAGGTCAGTACAGGTGCATCAAAGCTGGGACCGAGAGACTGAAAAACAGCTTCTATCTCAAGGCCATCAGGCTGTTAAACAGCCACCACTAACATTGAGTGGCTGCTGCAAACACACTGACTCAACTCCAGCCACTTTAATAATGGGAATTGATGGGAAATGATGTAAAATATATCACTAGCCACTTTAAACAATGCTACCTAATATAATGTTTACATTCCCTACATTATTCATCTCATATGTATACGTATATACTGTACTCTATATCATCTACTGCATCTTCACTAGATGTATCACTAGCCACTTTAACTATGCCTCTTTGTTTACATACTCATCTCATATGTATATACTGTACTCGATACTCTACTGATCTTGGATAGGACTGGATGGTCTTCTTTATGACATATTCTTTATCCCCTTACACGGTATAAGATGGGAATTGAGGTTTAGGGTTATTACTGCATTGTCGGAACTGAAACACAAGGATAGGACTGGATGGTCTTCATTTTGATTTGATTTGATTTGGAGAGGTTTAGGGTAACTGAAGGATAGGACTGGATGGTCTTCAGAGATAGATGGGAGAGGTTTAGGGTAACTGAAGGATAGGACTGGATGGTCTTCAGAGGATAGATGGGAGAGGTTTAGGGTAACTGGATGGATAGGACTGGATGGTCTTCAGAGATAGATGGGAGAGGTTTAGGGTAACTGGATGGTCTTCAGAGATAGATGGGAGAGGTTTAGGGTAACTGAAGGATAGGACTGGATGGTCTTCAGAGATAGATGGGAGAGGTTTAGGGTAACTGAAGGATAGGACTGGATGGTCTTCAGAGACAGATGGGAGAGGTTTAGGGTAACTGAAGGATAGGACTGGATGGTCTTCAGAGACAGATGGGAGAGGTTTAGGGTAACTGAAGGATAGGACTGGATGGTCTTCAGAGATCGATGGGAGAGGTTTAGGGTAACTGAAGGATAGGATTAAAAACAAACTAAATATAACTATTGTATAATACACTGTGTCTGTAAAATGTACATAGTATGTATAAGCTGGACTTAGAAGCCAAATAGTTGTTGTGCATTAGTTTCCTCCAATCAGGGAAGGGGTGATAGGGTTACTGGAAAACAAAGGAAAATATATGTTTATACATACAGTGCCTTTTAAAGTATTCAGGTTTTTAGAAATTATTACAAATGTATATATATTTTAAACAGAAATAACTGATTTACATAAGTATTCAGACCCTTTGCTATGAGAATTGAAATTGAGCTCAGGTGCATCTTGTTTCCATTGATCATCCTTGAGATGTTTCTACAACTTGATTGGAGTCCTCCTGTGGTAAATTAAATTGATTGGACATGATTTGGAAAGGCACACACCTGTCTATATAAGGTTCCACAGTTTGCAGCGCAAGTCAGAACAAAAATTAAATGACTTCTTATGACATTGTTTGCCAGACTGAACATTGTAAATCATATTTTTCCAAACTGCGTTACCCCCTCTAGTTAGCAGATGGCGATATGAGTTTTTCAGGTGATGCTTTTTGCGTGAAAATAAAAGAGAGCCGCACACTCTTGGAGCTCAGATGCAATAATTTAATTACCAACGTTACGACAGCCAAGCTGTCTTCATCAGGGATGCTTCTTGCGTGACGTATAATCTAGTGGACGTGACAGGAGGACTTCTTCAACAGCGACAAAAGGCTTCTGATTGAAACACGCTGTGCTTTGCGAGCAAACCTAAAACCAAAACATTGAAGCTCTTTAGACCAATCTTGTGTATTTTATTCTTAGGTAAACAGAATTATGTTCAAAACGCTATCTACTGGTTCATTTAAACGTAATTTGCTTGTTAAATTAGCAAATATGTTACATTGATACTGTGTAACAGTATGTATAACTTTAATCTGTCCCCTCGCCCATACCCAGGCGCGAACCAGGGACCCTCTGCACGCATCAACATCAGTCACCAACGAAACACCGTTACCCATCGCTCCACAAAACCACTACTTCGAGGTGTCAGAGCAAGTGACGTCACCAATTGAAACGCTACTTGGCGCTAAATAATACTTTTAAAATCAATTGGATTCTGAAGTATATTAAGAACCAGAACAGTATTTGGAATGTCTTGCCCTTAGTATTATTTGACTCTGTTAGTGGTTTAGAATTTTTGCTTTGATGTAATTTTAATGTTGATAAAATCCTAGTAAAATTGGCTAAATTCCATAAGCAGGCGATTTTAGCTTGGATGTTAGCGTATAAACACATTTCCCCTCACAGATACTTTCTATGGAACAACTAAGATATACGATTTAAAAATAAGTCTATTTTTTTCGTAACTGGTTTGAGAATAACTGGCTACTGATCAACCTAACAACAAATATTAGCATCTTAGCTCGTTTGACAATAGATGTTTGTCTTTAGGGTCAGTAAAAACTGGATGTCTTATTGCAGGACTTTGACTGTGGTACATCACCTCCCCAGTCAACCTATTGTGTGTATTGAACATTCATATTGAACAGCCTTACCTATAGAGTAGCACCACCACCCATCAGCCCATTCTCTTCTTGATGTCAAAGCTGCATTGTATTGCTGCTATAGGAGTTTATGATTAATAATCCTATTTACTTCAAGCCACACTAAGATGTCACCATACTATTCATTTAAAGCCCCTCTGTCAGATATAAATCATCAGAGTGGGAAACCAACTGACATGGAAACAATGGAGCAAATGTATCACTATCAGAGGGGTGTATTATGACATCAGATAGAACTACTCAGACATTCCAAATATCACTTGATAATCAGAGGGGTGAATTATGACATCATATAGAACTACTCCAGACATTCCAAATCAGGATTCATCCATATCATGAAGGTGGATATTGATCCAACCATTTCAAAAGTAATGACCGGGCTGATGGAAACAGGATATGCCTGTACACTTCTTATGACATTGTTTGACATGGAACTTTTATAAATGCCGACAGACTATTTGTTACTCCGTTTGACAATTTGTTTGTATATTTGTGTCAGTAAAAATGTCTAAGCGAGAAATGGCTGTGGAAACTCCTTAATGATAACAACCACATCTTAGTTAACTTGGAGTCACATGATATGTTGTGTGGTCCTCCCACTATGACTTGAGAAACCATGTAGTTTATTAGGCTACAGATGAAATAAGTTATGAACTTCACAGGGTGGTGAAAGTGCACATGATGAGCTTGATGCTCCTTTCCAATACATTTTGAGGTTCTTATTCTGGTGACATGATGATCAATGCTTGGTTGCCATTTGACAAATAAAATAATCTCATCATTCGGGTAAAAACTTTTATTCAACCAGTGGGAGGTTTGTAAATGCCCCCAGGAAAGTCGAAAGAGGAACTCTTCATTGAGACAATAATAAACAGCAATCCATGGGCGAGTTGTGGTGGATATTATAAACTAAGGATCTGCTGGAGTCCAAGTTTATGTGTTTTCAGTGGGAAAAACTCTTTCCAACCAAGATTCTTTATTTCTGAGCTCAGAGAGAATAACAGAGTTACACAGTGCAGTGTAGACAGTCTGATTTCCTGAAGCATTGAGTGATTAGCACATATCTTTATAGTTTCCTGTTCCTGGGAGGGACTTTATTCATACAAGGATGCAGGTGCAGCTGGTTTGCAACACAGAATGATAGTCCCAAGAACAGGAGATTATAATAGGACAGTTTCACAAGGTTAGTCACATACTCAGTTATGTGGACACACAAACAATTAACATTTTCCATTACAGAGTCTGAACATTTTCATTTCATTAAATCATCAGTGGGCTACAATGTAGATGTCAACAATGGCACAAATGCATCACATCCAAATATCACTTGATTATCTGTAGTGCTGGAGGAATGACACACCCAGATAAACACACAAAGAGTTTTAAAAAAGGACAATTTAAAACAAGGAACCTGATCTCCTTTATATTAAAACTGACATACTCCATATTCAATTCATGTTTTCTAATAAAAACAAACAAATATATGTTTGAGTATACCCTGTACCATTTAATTTCATATGGTAAAGACAGGTAAACACATTGTCAGTCAACAATATAAGACAACGGGAGCACTGTGTATGTTCTCTGATGAATTTTAAGTCAATGTGATGTATATCAATATACACGCTAAGAGAAGTAATTTCTCTCTCCTGTGTGGATTCTCTAATGACGTTTAAATGACTGTTATGAGTAATATGTTTTCCTGTGTTCTTTCAGGCTTCCTAAATGGGCAAATGGTTTGCACCCTGGGAGGAATGGTAAGGCTTCTCTCCTGTGTGTATTCTCTCATGTTTTTTCAGGTATGCTCTCTGATTGAAACACTTTCCACATTGGGAGCAGTGGTAAGGCTTCTCTCCTGTGTGTATTCTCTCGTGTCGTTTCAGCCCCCTGACCAGCTGAAACACTTTCCACACTGGGAGCAGTGGTAAGGCTTCTCTCCTGTGTGTATTCTCTCATGTTGTTTCAGATCCCCTGACTGGTTGAAACACTTTCCACACTGGGAGCAGTGGTAGGGCTTCTCTCCTGTGTGTATTCTCTCATGTTGTTTCAGGTTTACCTCTGGTTGAAACACTTTCCACATGTTGGGAGCAGTGGTAGGTCTTCTCTCCTGTGTGTATTCTCTCATGTCGTTTCAGATCCCCAAATGGTTGAAACACTTTCCACATTGGGAGCAGTGGTAAGGCTTCTCTCCCGTGTGTATTCTCTCATGTTGTTTCAGGGTTACTCTCCGGTTGAAACACTTTCCACATTGGGAGCAGTGGTAAGACTTCTCTCCCGTGTGTATTCTCTCATGTTGTTTCAGGGTTACTCTCTGGTTGAAACACTTTCCACACTGGGAACAGTGGTAAGGCTTCTCCCCTGTGTGTATTCTCTCATGTTGTTTCAGGTCCCATAACCGGTTACAACCCTTTCTACAGTGGGAGAACTGGTGTCGTCTTGCTAGTTTGGACGTCCCTGGCTTTGGTTCTTCCGAGTCGGGCCTTTCTCCTGCCAAAGACAGTGTTATTTTTAAATAGAGACCCGAATGAAACCACATGATAAAACAACCTTGCTAGTGTGTTAGTGTTTAAAACAAATGTAGAGCTTCCTGGTAATTACTGATATGTTTACATTACTTATTTTATTCATCCTGTTTTACAAGTCAGAACACACAAACCTAGACAGTTCTAGGACACTGAAGACACAGATGTCGCTGGATTCCAATTGAACAGGTGGTTCTAAATATATAACTTTCATAGCTGTATGATACAGAATGTGACCTACACACTTCCTTAAACATAAAATAACTAAAGAAGTAATTTTGTGTGGAAGTCCAAAACTTGTTTTTAGGTCGCAGATACAAAGCACATCAGTAACATCTCCCCGTTGTTGAAAGGGTTCGACACATTAATGTTTAATTGGACCAATTTCTTATTTAGACATTTACAGATTTTCAACATTTTGATTATCGCTGATGTCATATTTTGGGTAAATGTTCCTAAAACTGATAGTAACAACAAAAAACAAAAATATAAACGCAACATGTAAAGTGTTGGATGTTTCATGAGCATCACTGTTAGTCAACATTTATTCTTTGCCAAGATAATCCATCCACCTGACAGTGTGGCATATCAAGAAGCTGATTGAACAGCTTGGTTATTACACAGGTGCACCTTGTGCTGGGGATAATAAAAGGCAACTCGAAAATGTGCAGTTGGTTCACACAAAATGCCACAGGTCTCTGAGGGAGCGGGCAATTGGCATGCTGACTGCAGGAATGTCCACTGGAGCTGTTAGGGAATTTAATGTACAGTACCAGTCAAAAGGTTGGACTCACCTACTCATTCAAGGGTTTCTTTATTTTTACTATTTTCTACATTGTAGAATAATAAAGACATCAAAATACACATGGAATCATGTAATAACCACAAGTGTTAAATCAAAATATATATTTTATTCTTCAAAAGTTGCCACCCTTGCTTTTTCTCAAACAGCTTCACCTGGAATCGTTTTCCAACAATCTGGAGGTGTGTTGGGTCATTGTCCTGTTGAAAAACAAATGACAGTGGGACTAAGCCCAAACCAGATGGGATGGCATATAGCTGTAGAATGTTGTGGAAGCCATGCTGGTTAAGTGTGACTTTGATTTATTTATTCATGACATTGTCAACAGCAAAGCACCCGGGTGACACCATCACATCTCCTCCTCCATGCTTCACGGTGGGAACCACACATGCGGAGATAATCTGTTCATCTACTCCTCATCTCACAAAGACATGACACTCGGGTCCAAAAATCTCAAATTTGGACTCATCAGACCCAAGGACAGATATCCACCGGTCTAATGTCCATTGCTCGTGTTTCTTGGCCCAAGCAAGTCACTTCTTCTTATTGGTGTCCTTTAGTAGTGGTTTCCTTGCAGCAATTCGACCATGAAGGCCTGATTCACGCAGTCTCCTCTGAACCGATGATGTTGAGATGTGTCTTACTTGAACTTTGTGAAGCATTTATTTGGGCTGCAATTTCTAAGGCTGGTAACTCTAATGAACTTATGCATCAGAAGTAACTCTGGATCTTCCATTATTGTGGTGGTCCTTAAAGTAATGATGGACTGTTGTTTCTCTTTGCTTATTTGAGCTGTTCTTGACATAATATGGACTTCGTCTTTTACCCAATAGGGCTATCTTCTGTATACCACCCCTACCTTGTCCCAACACAACTGATTGGTTCAAACACATTAACACCTGTTATGGCTAGGGATTCCGCTAGCGGAACATTTCGACAACATCCGGTGAAATTGCAGAGTGCAAAATATATATTTTTTTTTATTAGAAAAAAGTTACTTTCATGCATTCACAAGTGCAATACCACAAATTAAAGCTTAAGACTCCATAATGTTTCATCATTAGATTCTACAAAGCTCCTTTAAGTCTCCATAATGTTTCATCATTAGATGCCACAGTCCTCCTTTAAGACTCCATAATGTTTCATTATTAGATGCTACAGTCCTCCTTTAAGTCTCCATAATGTTTCATCATTAGATGCTACAAGGCTCCTTTAAGACTCCATCATGTTTCATCATTAGATTCTACAAGGCTCCTTTAAGTCTCCATAATGTTTCATCATTAGATGCTACAGTCCTCCTTTAAGACTCCATAATGTTTCATCATTAGATGCTACAGTCCTCCTTTAATACTCCATCATGTTTAGAATGTGTCTGGAAGCGCTACTCTATCTATTCTATTCTCATCCTTTCGGATTTAATAATATTTAATAATAATAATAACAATGTTATAATAGGTAATAACTAACTTTAATAACTAGGGTTAATACCTGCCTGGCGCACCAACAAAATATTTCTTTAGCCCCCTCTAACAATACCGCTACAGAATTAGCATAGTAGGCCATGTAACTTAACCTGTAGTGACACCCAGCCCGTGAACGGGACCGTTATCATCATCTGACACTAATTAGCATAACGCAACGGACATAAATCTTCCTAGAAAATATTCCTATTCATGAAAATCACAAGTGAAATATATTGGAACACAGCTTCGCCTTTTGTTAATCACCCTGTCATCTCAGATTTTCAAAATATGCTTTACAGCCAACGCTAGACAAGCATCTGTGTAAGTTTATCATAGCCTAGCATAGCATTATGCCTTGCTAGCAGCAGGCAAACTTGTCACGGAAATCAGAAAAGCAATCAAATTAAATCGTTTACCTTTGATGAACTTCAAATGTTTTCACTCACGAGACTCCCCGGTAGACAGCCAAAGTTCATTTTTCCCAAAAGATTATTTTTGTAGGCGAAATAGCTCTGTTTGTTCTTCACGTTTGGCTGAGAAATCGCCCGGAAATTGCGGTCAGAACTCCGAAAAATATTCCAAATTGTCACGAATATTACCGAAGGTGACTCCCCTTCTTGTTCGGGTGGCGCTCGGCGGTCGTCGTCGCCGGTCTACTAGCTATCGCTGATCCGTTGTTCTGTGTTCGTTTAGTTCTGTCTAATTGGTATCACCTGTTTCTTGTTTGGTTGTTAGGATAGGGTTATATATAGTCTGTTCAGCCCGCTTCTGTTTCGTGCGCGCTTGTTCTCCTGTTTCTTTGTTTGAGTGTATTTTGTTGGCATTTGGGTTTCACGCTGTCCGTTTATATTTCTGTTCATTTGTGTTTCCACTTTGTACATGTTATGTTTCCAGGACATTTAAGCGTGTTGTGTTTCCCACATCCTTTGCTCTCTGCGCCTGACTCCACACCTCTTCACTCATTTACACGTAACAGAAGCCCGCACCTTTCTATGGAGTCAGCAGGAGCAGCGACCACTCCTCTTCCCACTATGGAAGAGCGAGTTCAACATCACACGTCCATCCTCCATCGCCTAGGATCAGCGATGGATCAGATGATGGAGAGGATGGATCATTGGGAGAGGAATGGTTTCCCTACTACTACCCCACCGACCCTCCTACCAGCAACTCTACCATCTCCCCATCTGGATCCGGTTCCAGCGCTCTGCACATGACGCCTCCGAGGAATTACGATGGAGCAGCGACGGGTGCCAGGGATTCCTGCTGCAATTAGACCTCTACCTGGCCACCGTTCGGCCGGCCCCTCGGAGGAGGAGAGAGTAGGGGTCCTCATCACCTGCCTGACCGGTAGAGCCCTGGAGTGGGCTAATGCGGTCTGGAACGGGCCCGACTCAGCGAAGGACAACTACCCGGAGTTCATCCGCCGTTTCATTTACATTTACGTCATTTAGCAGACGCTCTTATCCAGAGCGACATACAAATTGGTGCGTTCACCTTATGACATCCAGTGGAACAGCCACTTTACAATAGTGCATCTAAATCTTTTAAGGGGGGTGAGAAGGATTACTTTCAGGGCCGTGTTCGATCACCCTCCAGAAGGTCGAGCGGCGGGTGAGAGATTGTTCCATCTTAGACAGGGGGACGAAGAGCGCGCAGGACTTCGCGCTGGAGTTCCGGACCTTGGCTGCGGGAGCAGGCTGGAATGACAGGGCCCTGATAGACCATTACAGGTGTAGCCTGAGAGAGGACGTCCGTAGGGAGCTGGCCTGTCGGGATACTACGCTTAGCCTGGATGGACTGATAGACCTGTCGATCCGGTTGGACCATCTGCTAGCTGCTCGTGGACGTTCTGAAAGGGTCCTGTCAGTTCTACCTCCTGATCATCCTGCCCCTATCCCGATGGAGCTAGGAGGGACTGCGTCAAGGGAGATCGGAAGAGGAAGCTCCTCCTGTACCAGTTGTGGCCGGAGAGGGCACACGTCTGGTCGGTACTGGAGGAATTCATCTGGGAATCGTGAGGGCAGGCAGAACACTCATCGGTCACCCCAGGTGAGTAAGCACCACACTCTCCCAGAGTTTCCTGTTGGTCACATGTTCCTATTAATTTGTTTCCTTAATTATTCTCCTTCTCTCCAGCATAAGGCACTGGTAGATTCAGGCGCAGCTGGAAACTTTATAGATCGCGGACTCGCTCAGAGGTTGAGGATTCCGTTAGTAAATGTAGACCCCCCTTTTCCCGTGCACTCTTTAGATAGTCGACCATTGGGGTCAGGGATGGTAAAGAAAGCCACAATTTCGTTGGAGATGATTACGCAGGGGAATCACAAGGAGCGAATTAGTTTGTTCCTTATCGATTCACCTGCATTTCCAGTTGTTCTGGGGATTCCCTGGCTAGCTATTCATAATCCTACGATTTCGTGGAAACAGGGAACTCTACAGGGGTGGTCTGATGAGTGTTCAGGCAGGTGTGTAGGGGTTTCCATCGGTGCGACAACGGTGGAGAGTCCAGACCAGGTTTCCACCGTGCGCATTCCAGCTGAGTATGACGATTTGGCTATCGTTTTCAGTAAAAAGAAAGCGACCCAATTACCACCCCATAGGCAGGGGATTGCGTGATAAATCTCCAGGGTAACGCTGCACTCCCCAGGAGTCATGTGTATCCTTTGTCCCAGGAGGAGAAGGTGGCTATGGAAACTTATATCACCGAGGCTCTGGGACAGGGGTACATTCAGCCCTCCATGTCACCTGTCTCTTCGAGTTTCTTTTTTGTGAAGAAAAAAGCTGGTGGCACCAGTAGTATGGGATGTGGACGCAGACATCGAGCGGGCGCTAAGGGGGGAACCTGCGCCTCCACAGTGTCCGGAGGGTCGTAGGTACGTGCCGCTGGCTGTCCGTGATCAATTGATTCGATGGGCTCATTGTCTACCCTCGGCGGGTCACCCAGGTATTTATAGGACAGTGCGAGGTCTTGAGAGGAAGTACTGGTGGCCCACTTTGAGGAGGGATGTGCGATTCTATGTTTCCTCCTGTTCGGTGTGCGCCCAGAGTAAGGCTCCTAGACACCTGCCAAGAGGTAAATTACAACCTCTTCCCGTTCCACAACGGCCGTGGACCCATCTTTCGGTAGATTTTCTTACTGACCTCCCCCCTCTCAGGGTAACACTACAATCCTGGTCGTTGTGGATCGGTTCTCTAAGTCCTGCCGTCTTATCCCATTGCCCGGTCTCCCTACCGCCCTACAGACTGCGGAAGCTCTTTTCACCCATGTCTTCCGGCACTACGGGGTGCCCGAGGATATAGTTTCTGATCGGGCCCCCAATTTATCTCCCGTGTTTGGAGGGCATTTATGGAACGTCTGGGGGTCTCGGTCAGCCTGACCTCAGGGTATCACCCGGAGAGTAATGGTCAGGTGGAGAGAGTTAACCAGGAGGTGGGTAGGTTTCTGCGGTCGTATTGCCATGACCGGCCAGGGGAGTGGGCGAGATATATTCCCTGGGCAGAAATAGCCCAGAACTCACTAAGCCACTCCTCTACCAACATGTCACCATTTGAGTGCGTGTTGGGGTACCAGCCAGTCCTGGCACCGTGGCATCAGAGCCAGACTGAGGCTCCTGCGGTGGAGGAGTGGGTACAGCGCTCTAAGGAGACCTGGAGGGCGGTCCAAGAGTCATTACGCCAGCGAGTATAAGGCAGAAGAAGAGCGCTGACCGTCACCGCAGTGAGGCCCCGTGTTTGCACCTGGGGACAGGGTCTGGCTCTCGACCCGAAACCTGCCTCTCCGCTTGCCCTGCCGGAAGCTGGGTCCGCAGTGTATAGGGCCATTTAAAGTCCTGAGGAGAATAAATGAGGTTTGTTATCGATTATTACTTCCTTCGTATTATCGTATTAACCCCTCATTTCATGTGTCTCTTCTCAGGCCGGTGGTAGCTGGTCCTATGCAGGAAGATGAAGTTCCGGAGGTTCCTCCGCCCCTCTGGACATCGAGGGGTCCCCGGCGTACAAGATACGAGCTATTCTGGACTCGAGACGCCGGGTGAGAGGCTTGCAGTACCTTGTTGACTGGGAGGGGTACGGTCCGGAGGAGAGGTGCTGGGTCCCGGTGAGGGATATTCTAGACCCATCTATGTTGAGTGAATTCCATCGCCTCCGTCCGGATCGCCCAGCGCCTCGGCCCCGGGTCGTCCCGAGGCCGGCGTCGGCGCGCTGCGGGAGCTGCGCGTCAGGAGGGGGTACTGTCACGAATATTACCGAAGGTGACTCCCCTTCTTGTTCGGGTGTTCGCGCTGTCGGTATCGGTCTTATCCAGAGCGACTTACGTTGTTCCGGTCTACAATAGCTCTAAATATTTTAAGCTGATCCGTTGTTCTGTGTTCGTTTAGTTCTGTCTAATTGGTATCACCTGTTTCTTGTTTGGTTGCTAGGATAGGGTTATATATAGTCTGTTCAGCCCGCTTCTGTTTCGTGCGGGCTTGTTCTCCTGTTTCTTTGTTTGAGTGTATTTTGTTGGCATTTGGGTTTCACGCTGTCCGTTTATATTTCTGTTCATTTGTGTTTCCACTTTTGTACATGTTATGTTTCCAGGACATTTAAGCGTGTTGTGTTTCCCACATCCTTTGCTCTCTGCGCCTAACTCCACACCTCTTCACTCATTTACACGTAACACAAATTAGCTCCATAATATCGACAAAAACATGGTAAACGTTGTTTAGAATCAATCCTCAAGGTGTTTTTCTAATATCTATTTGATAATATATCCATCGGGACAATTCCTTTTTCTCTAGGACCGATTGGAGTAATGGCTACCTCTGCACTTTACGCGAGAATCTCTCTCGGATCCACCATGTGACCACTTACGCAATATGCCCCCATACGGCTATTCTTCAACAGAAATGCGTAAAACTACGTCACAATGCTGAAGACACCTTGGGGAATACGTAGAAAGCGTACGCTCGTTGATGGTACATTCAAAGCCATATAGGGAGTCATTGGAACGCAGCGCTTTCAAAACCTGGGGCACTTCCGGATTGGATTTTCTCAGGCTTTCGCCTGCAACATCAGTTCTATTATACTCACAGACAATATCTTTACAGTTTTGGAAACGTTAGAGTGTTTCCTATCCAAAGCTGTCAATTATATGCATATTCTAGCATCTTTTCCTGACAAAATATCCCGTTTAAAACGGGGACGTTTTTTTCCCAAAAATGAAAATACTGCCCCCTAAAACCAAGAGGTTTTAAGGTAATCAGAAATATTTAGGACTAACTTATTCCTTGACACCCATTCTGAAACTAACTGCATCTCTATGTTAAGCGTTGCAGTCATTTCAGTCGCTGTAGTAGCTGACGTGTACGGTGTTGAGTCATCCGCATACATAGACTCACTGGCTTTACTCAAATGTCATTGGCATGTTGTTGGTAAAGATTGAAAAAAGTAGGTGCCAAACAGCTGCCCTGGGGAATTCCTGATTCAAACTTGATTTTGTAGCTCTGGGGCGGCAGGTAGCCTAGTGGTTATAGCGGTAGGCCAGTAACCGAAAGATTGCTGGATCGAATCCCGAGTTGACAAGGTAAAAAACTGTCGTTCTGCCCCTGAACAAGGGGGTCGTAGGCCGTCATTGAAAAAAATAATTTGTTCTTAACTGACTTGCCTAGTTAAATAAAGGTTACATTTTAAAATAAAAACTCTTTATCCACAATATAGCAGGGGGGTGTAAAGCCATACGTTTTTTCAGCAGCAGGCTATGATCGAGAATGCCAAAAGCTGCACTGAAGTCTAACAAAACATTTTTCACAATCGTTTTTGTCTAGATGTGACCATCCCTTAAAGCCATGCTCTATAAAATACAAATAATCCTGTAAACAATAGAGCAAATGCATCACATGGAAATAGCACTTGAATATCTGTCGTGCTATACACTGAGTATACAAAACATTAAGAACACCTGCTCCTTCCATGACATAGACTGACCAGGTGAATCCAGGTGAAAGCTATGATCCCTTACTGATGTCACTAGTTAAATCCACTTCAATCCGTGTAGATGAAGGGAGGAGGCCGGTTAAAGAAGGATTGTTAAGCCTTGAGACAAATGAGACATGGATTGTGTCTGAGTACCATTCAGAGGGTGAATTGGGAAGACTAAATATTTAAGTGCCTTTGAACGGGGTATGGTAGTAGGTTCCAGGCGCACCGATTTGTGATTTGTTTTTCCAACTCAACAGTTTCCCATGTGTACCAAGAATGGTCCACCACCGTAACAGTGGAGGTCAGTGCCGTTTAAGATGAGGGAGGACCATTTTGTTTTTCATGGGCATGGCCTTATTTCTACTACAGCATGTTGGATGACTGTCATTCATATTCCATTCACCCTGTTCAACATAACAGCGATAGGTCTAGGATACTACATTATACTCACATTTTCCCTATACCCATCATGAGGTAGCTACAACCTAGTCGATGAATGAAAGTTCACAATGTAGGTGCACACAGGTTGAGAGAAACATTTAAGGTGACAGACAGTGACACATTCAATACCACTCTCACCTGCTGATCTAGGATGTAATCATTAGTCCAGCAGTTGCAAACGAGAGTTTCTTTTGAACAAATTCAGGTATGTTTATCGCTGTTTTGTTCCGTTTAAGAAATGTTTTTCAACAGAATCTTCGGAATGAATACACCCCTGATCATGTGTAAACACAGTTCACTTTCATTACAGCCACGTTGTAGTCCTTCTCTCCTCCTCTCACCTTTTCCCTTCGCTCCTGGACTTCAATGCACATCAGCTGATGTGACCAGGTGAAAAAAAACTTTTCCAAAACCTCGTAGGTTTGTATTGAAGTCAAAATACTCAGAGGAGAAATGGAAACTCGCTGTTCTCCAGGCTACACCATGGTGCTACCCTACAGAATGCTGCTGAGGCTACTGTAGACCTTCATGTTTTAATCAATTATTTGGTGACGTGATTATATTTAGTCGCCTTCCTCCTCTGAGGAGCCTCCCCTTCCTTCTCTCAGGAGCCTACCCCTCCTCCTCTCAGGAGCCTCCCCTTCCTCCTCTCAGGAGCCTCCCCTTCCTCCTCTCAGGAGCCTCCCCTTCCTCCTCTGAGGAGCCTCCCCTTCCTCCTCTGAGGAGCCTCCACTGCACCCAAAGGACATCCAGCCAACTTGACCCAATTGTGGGAAGCATTGGAGTCATCATGGGCCAGCATCCCTGTGGAAAACTTTCGACACCTTGTAGAGTCCATGCCCCGACGAATTGAGGCTATTCTGAGGGGAAAAGGGGAGGGTCCAACTCCATATTAGGAAGGTGTTCGAAATGTTTGGTATAATCAGTGGATACATCTGCCATTTAGCAGACACTTTTATCCAAAGCGATTTGCAGTCATGTTTGCAAACACTTAACATATGGATGGTCCCAGGAATCAAACCCACTACCCTGGTTTAACAAGCACTATACTCCACCAACTGAGCTACAGGACCACAAGGAATGATCAAGGAATGACGCAGATAAACACACACAGCCTGAGTTTCAAAAATATAATTGAATCAAAGACCGTAACATTGAAACTGACATACTCCATCTTAGATGTGGGCCGATTAATTAGGGCCGATCTCGGGTTTGGTATTTTTGGGCGGCGATTTTGCAGATTTTTTTTACACCTTTATTGAATCTTTATTTAACTCGGCAAGTCAGTTAAGAACACATTCTTATTTTCAATGACGGCCTTGGAACGGTGGGTTAACTGCCTTGTCCAGGGGCAGAACGCTAGATTTTCACCTTGTCAGCTCGGGGGATCCTGCCTTGCAACCTTACAGTTAACTTGTCCAACGCTCTAACCACCTGCCTCTCATTGCACTCCACGAGGAGCCTGCCTGTTACGCGAATGCAGTAGAAGCCAAGTTAACACCATCCAGTCCCAGCCTTCAGCTCCATTCAACCCCTCCCATCTGTCTCTAAACACCACTCAGTCCCTTCACCTCCATTCAACCCCTCCCATCTGTCTCTAAACACCATCCAGTCCCTTCAGCTCCATTCAACCCCTCCCATCTGTCTCTAAACAACATCCAGTCCCTTCAGCTCCATTCAACCCCTCCCATCTGTCTCTAAACACCATCCAGTCCCACTCTTCATATCCATTCAACCCCAACCCCTCCCTTCTGTCTCTAAACACCATCCAGTCCATTCAACCCCTCCCTTCTGTCTCTAAACACCATCCATCCCTTCAGCTCCATTCAACCCCTCCCATCTGTCTCTAAACACCATCCAGTCCCTTCAGCTCCATTCAACCCCTCCCATCTGTCTCTAAACACCATCCAGTCCCTTCAGCTCCATTCAACCGCTCCCTTCTGTCTCTAAACACCATCCAGTCCCTTCAGCTCCATTCAACCCCTCCCATCTGTCTCTAAACACCATCCAGTCCCTTCAGCTCCATTCAACCCCTCCCATCTGTCTCTAAACACCATCCAGTCCCTTCAGCTCCATTCAACCCCTCCCATCTGTCTCTTAACACCATCCAGTCCCTTCAGCTCCATTCAACCCCTCCCATCGGTCTCTAAACACCATCCAGTCCCTTCAGCTCCATTCAACCCCTCCAATCTGTCTCTTAACATCCATATGGGATTTATATTTGCCATATATATTTTAACTGTGCTGTGATGCTTCACAAAAGTACTCAACTTTTCGATTCTCATAGTTTCTACAGATTGTAAATTAAAGATAAACATTTTTGTTAAAATAATTATAATATTATTGATTGATTTGAATAGGACTTTTCAAATGACCCAGTATTGCCATCTGCAGCGTTAGTTCTAGGTAAATGTTGCAATTCTTCAGCGATTCCTGGACCTGTGACCAACAACGAGCTACATATGGACAGTACCAAAATAAATTATCTAATGACTGCCTCCTCGCAGCAAAATCTGCAGAGCTGGGAAGATTGTATCCCCATATATAACATTATATTGGTTGCATAAATGTTGTATAATAATTGAAGCTTTGAATCCGGCGTCATTTTGCGTGTCAATTCATAAACCATGTGCCATGGAATCAGTACAATGAAAATCTCTTGCCAACTATTTTGAAATTGATTTGGCACAGCTGTCAGTTGTTTGGTCCTTAAATGGAACTGGTAAACATTTCTATTTATCACAATTTGGTCCTTAGTGCAGGGCCGACAAGTTCCTGTTCTACAGTCTTGTAAAGATAGGGTGGTTGACTGGGACAGGCAATGTAACATCCATAATGTTTTATGGAAAAGGTTTTTGTAAAACATGCACCTTACATCAGATCATCTTGAAACTTTCTCTCTAAAGCGAACTTTCATCAAGGTTTTATATGGTCTGTTGGTTTCTCTCTAAATCTAACTTTCATCAAGGTTTTATATGGTCTTTGGCTTCTCTCTAAAACAAACTTACATCAAGGTTTTACATGTCAACTAACAGAACTGTCTACTGTGTTGGAAATATACCAGTCTATCTTCATGTCAACAAACAGAGCTTTGCTGGTTTTCCTGGTAACAGACACCAGTCTATCTTCCTGTCACCAAACAGAACTCTGCTGGTTGTCCTGGTAACAGATTCCAGTGGGCAGATCTATTTTATTTGTTCAAACTACAGCACTTACTTTGATGTGTCAAATCTGATCCTTTCTTCTCTTCTCCTCCTCTCACAGTTCCACTCAGCCCCGTTGTTTTCCTGCAGTCCACCAGCAGCACAGACAACCTCTTCATACCCAGCAGTAACGTGCTACCAGGAGAGGCACGACACAGGGACTCCGGGAGGGCGGAAGGGCTAGCGTTGTCCTGGTAACCATAAAGAGGGGACACAGACACATATCATTATGGATGCTGATGTCACTGTTGTCATAAAGTGCCTTACAGAAACCCAGCCCCCGATAGAGAAAGCTGTATGCTAGAGCAGACCAAGCTGTACCATCTGGTGTTCTGATCTGGAGAGACTCTTCTCTGCCTCGTCAGCATCAGGATGTTGAGGCTCCCCAGAGGATCCACGATAGTCATGTCTCTCTCCTGTTTGAACGAGAACATCAAACAGATGGTGAACTTATTACCATCATCAATTATTACTGTCTATTACAGTCATAGGGTCTTATCAGAGGCATTAATATCTCTAAATTAATTGGGTGCCTTTTGTGTCCCTTTGATATTTTAAGTATAAATTATGCTCCATTATTACATTTTGAAAGCCTGTTATATATAATTAAATCTCATTTAAAAGTCCCAAAAATATATGTAGCAATGACAGATTGACCCTTTAACAATTTATATAGTACTGAACATCACATTGAAGTGAAGAACTTAAGTAGAATGCCCCTTAAAAACCACACATTAGTTCAACAACTGCATAGTTTGTGCCTCTGTTTTTAAGACAGTACTCACTGGTGTTAATCTGATATTCTGTCTCCTCCTCTTTCACTCCCAAAACGTCTTCCTCCTTCACCTTTACTGAGATAGAACATTTTAGAGAGGAAGAGGATGCTTTCTCTTCTTTCCCTATAACAGCCTCCTCTTCCATTCTGAAAGGTTCTTTCTCTCCTTTCACTGTAATATCCTCCTCTTCGTCTTTCACGACAATGTTCAGCGCCAGAGCTTCTTTCTCCGGACAGCAGACATCCTCTTCTTCAGCAGGGGATGAGTAGTTTAATGAGCTCATGGTCAGGGATGTTAGCTAGCTAGTTAGCATTAGCGAATAGCCTAGTGCTAGGCTCAGTATCAATCTTTAACAAATTTGCAAATTGAACAAGCACATTTGGTTCAAGTTAAGGTCAACTGAAAAGTGTTTTAAACACTGCGATTAGCTAATGCACATTAACATGGCCTGAAACGTCAATATTTCAGTTTTATGTTGTCGAGCAAGCTATCGAGGTGGTTGAAAGAGTAGGCGCTTTGTTGTTCCTGAAGAAGCGTCCGTCCAGTCCATTATACGTCACGCTAGACGCATCACCTGAAAGACGCTCATCGCCATCTGCTGGCTGGAGTGGGTAACGCAGTTTGGAAACAATAGTTACAACACTTTTTGTATTTGAAAGAACGTCATCATTATTTAACAATAAGCTGATATATATATTTTCTCTTACGTCTAACAAGTAATACTTTACTGTACACAGACGTAGAAGCGTAATATGAATATGTAGATGATGCATAAATACTTCCATGAATAGGAAGTGTGTTTATACATATTTACTTTTTTATCTAGATGTGACCATACTATTCCCTTAAAGCTACGCTACAAAGCTACAACAGGTGTAGACATTACCGTGAAATTCTTAATGACAAGCCCTTAACCAACAATGTAGTTAAGAAAAATAAGAGGTAAGAAAAAAAGTTACACAATAAAAAAACTATACCGTGGCTACAGAGTCAATGTGGAGGCTGTATACAGGGGGTACCAGTACAGAGTCAATGTGGAGGCTGTATACAGGAGGTACCAGTACAGAGTCAATGTGGAGGCTGTATACAGGAGGTACCAGTACAGAGTCAATGTGGAGGCTGTATACAGGAGGTACCAGTACAGAGTCAATGTGGAGGCTGTATACAGGGGGTACCAGTACAGAGTCAATGTGGAGGCTATATACAGGGGGTACCAGTACAGAGTCAATGTGGAGGCTATATACAGGGGGTACCAGTACAGAGTCAATGTGGAGGCTATATACAGGGGTACCAGTACAGAGTCAATGTGGAGGCTATATACAGGGGTACCAGTACAGAGTCAATGTGGAGGCTATATACAGGGGTACCAGTACAGAGTCAATGTGGAGGCTATATACAGGAGATACCAGTACAGAGTCAATGTGGAGGCTATATACAGGGGGTACCAGTACAGAGTCAATGTGGAGGCTATATACAGGGGGTACCAGTACAGAGTCAATGTGGAGGCTATATACAGGGGTACCAGTACAGAGTCAATGTGGAGGCTATATACAGGGGGTACCAGTACAGAGTCAATGTGGAGACTATATACAGGAGGTACCAGTACAGAGTCAATGTGGAGACTATATACAGGGGGTACCAGTACAGAGTCAATGTGGAGGCTATATACAGGGGGTACCAGTACAGAGTCAATGTGGAGGCTATATACAGGGGTACCAGTACAGAGTCAATGTGGAGGCTGTATACAGGGGGTACCAGTACAGAGTCAATGTGGAGGCTGTATACAGGGGTACCAGTACAGAGTCAATGTGGAGGCTATATACAGGGGGTACCAGTACAGAGTCAATGTGGAGGCTGTATACAGGGGGTACCAGTACAGAGTCAATGTGGAGGCTATATACAGGGGGTACCAGTACAGAGTTAATGTGGAGGCTATATACAGGGGGTACCAGTACAGAGTCAATGTGGAGGCTATATACAGGGGGTACCAGTACAGAGTCAATGTGGAGGCTATATACAGGGGGTACCAGTACAGAGTCAATGTGGAGGCTGTATACAGGAAGTACCAGTACAGAGTCAATGTGGAGGCTATATACAGGGGGTACCAGTACAGAGTCAATGTGGAGGCTATATACAGGAGGTACCAGTACAGAGTCAATGTGGAGGCTATATACAGGGGTACCAGTACAGAGTCAATGTGGAGGCTATATACAGGAAGTACCAGTACAGAGTCAATGTGGAGGCTATATACAGGGGGTACCAGTACAGAGTCAATGTGGAGGCTATATACAGGGGGTACCAGTACAGAGTCAATGTGGAGGCTGTATACAGGGGGTACCGGAGTCAATGTGGAGGCTATATACAGGGGGGTACCAGTACAGAGTCAATGTGGAGGCTGTATACAGGGGGTACCAGTACAGAGTCAATGTGGAGGCTGTATACAGGGGGTACCGGTACAGAGTCAATGTGGAGGCTATATACAGGGGGGTACCAGTACAGAGTCAATGTGGAGGCTATATACAGGGGGTACCAGTACAGAGTCAATGTGGAGGCTATATACAGGGGTACCAGTACAGAGTCAATGTGGAGGCTATATACAGGGGTACCAGTACAGAGTCAATGTGGAGGCTGTATACAGGGGGTACCAGTACAGAGTCAATGTGGAGGCTGTATACAGGGGTACCAGTACAGAGTCAATGTGGAGGCTATATACAGGAGGTACCAGTACAGAGTCAATGTGGAGGCTATATACAGGGGTACCAGTACAGAGTCAATGTGGAGGCTATATACAGGGGTACCAGTACAGAGTCAATGTGGAGGCTATATACAGGGGGTACCAGTACAGAGTCAATGTGGAGGCTATATACAGGAGGTACCAGTACAGAGTCAATGTGGAGGCTGTATACAGGAGGTACTAGTACAGTGTCAATGTGGAGGCTATATACAGGGGGTACCAGTACAGAGTCAATGTGGAGGCTATATACAGGGGGTACCAGTACAGAGTCAATGTGGAGGCTATATACAGGGGGTACCGGTACAGAGTCAATGTGGAGGCTATATACAGGTGGTACCGGTACAGAGTCAATGTGGAGGCTGTATACAGGGGGTACCAGTACAGAGTCAATGTGGAGGCTGTATACAGGGGGTACCAGTACAGAGTCAATGTGGAGGCTGTATACAGGGGGTACCAGTACAGAGTCAATGTGGAGGCTATAAACGGGGTACCAGAACAATGTCAATGTGGATGTTATATACAAGGGGTACCAGTACAGAGTCAATGTGGAGGCTATGTACAGGGGGTACCAGTACAGAGTCAATGTGAAGGCTATATACAGGGGGTACCAGTGCAGAGTCAATGTGGAGGCTATATACAGGAGGTACCAGTACAGAGTCAATGTGGAGGCTGTATACAGGAGGTACCAGTACAGAGTCAATGTGGAGGCTGTATATAGGAGGTACCAGTACAGAGTCAATGTGGAGGCTGTATACAGGAGGTACCAGTACAGAGTCAATGTGGAGGCTATATACATGTGGAGGCTGTATACAGGAGGTACCAGTACAGAGTCAATGTGGCAGGCTATATACATGTGGAGGCTGTATACAGGAGGTACCAGTACAGAGTCAATGTGAAGGCTATATACAGGGGGTACCAGTGCAGAGTCAATGTGGAGGCTATATACAGGAGGTACCAGTACAGAGTCAATGTGGAGGCTGTATACAGGAGGTACCAGTACAGAGTCAATGTGGAGGGCTGTATACAGGAGGTACCAGTACAGAGTCAATGTGGAGGCTATATACATGTGGAGGCTGTATACAGGAGGTACCAGTACAGAGTCAATGTGGAGGCTGTATACAGGAGGTACCAGTACAGAGTCAATGTGGAGGTTATATACAGGAGGTACCAGTATAGAGTCAATGTGGAGGCTATATACAGGAGGTACCAGAACAGAGTCAATGTGGAGGCTATATACAGGAGGTACCAGTACAGAGTCAATGTGGAGGCTATATACAGGAGGTACCAGTACAGAGTCAATGTGGAGGCTGTATACAGGAGGTACCAGTACAGAGTCAATGTGGAGGCTATATACAGGAGGTACCAGTACAGAGTCAATGTGGAGGCTATATACAGGAGGTACCAGTACAGAGTCAATGTGGAGGCTATATACAGGAGGTACCAGTACAGAGTCAATGTGGAGGCTGTATACAGGAGGTACTAGTACAGTGTCAATGTGGAGAATATATACAGGGGGTACCAGTACAGAGTAAATGTGGAGGTTATATACAGGGGGTACCGGTACAGAGTCAATGTGGAGGCTGTATACAGGGGGTACCGGTACAGAGTCAATTTGGAGGCTGTATACAGGGTGTACCAGTACAGAGTCAATGTGGAGGCTGTATACAGGAGGTACCAGTACAGAGTCAATGTGGAGGCTATATACAGGAGGTACCAGTACAGTGTCAATGTGGAGGCTATATACAGGAGGTACCGGCAGAGAGTCAATGTGGAGGCTATATACAGGGGGGTACCTGTACAGAGTCAATGTGGAGGCTATATACAGGGGGTACCAGTACAGAGTCAATGTGGAGGCTATATACATGTGGAGGCTGTATACAGGAGGTACCAGTACAGAGTCAATGTGGAGGCTATATACAGGGGGTACCAGTACAGAGTCAATGTGGAGGCTATATACAGGGGGTACCAGTACAGAGTCAATGTGGAGGCTGTATACAGGAGGTACCAGTACAGAGTCAATGTGGAGGCTGTATACAGGAGGTACCAGTACAGAGTCAATGTGGAGGTTATATACAGGAGGTACCAGTATAGAGTCAATGTGGAGGCTATATACAGGAGGTACCAGTACAGAGTCAATGTGGAGGCTATATACAGGAGGTACCAGTACAGAGTCAATGTGGAGGCTATATACAGGAGGTACCAGTACAGAGTCAATGTGGAGGCTATATACAGGAGGTACCAGTACAGAGTCAATGTGGAGGCTATATACAGGAGGTACCAGTACAGAGTCAATGTGGAGGCTATATACAGGAGGTACCAGTACAGAGTCAATGTGGAGGCTATATACAGGAGGTACCAGTACAGAGTCAATGTGGAGGCTGTATACAGGAGGTACCAGTACAGTGTCAATGTGGAGAATATATACAGGGTGTACCAGTACAGAGTAAATGTGGAGGTTATATACAGGGGGTACCGGTACAGAGTCAATGTGGAGGCTGTATACAGGGGGTACCGGTACAGAGTCAATTTGGAGGCTGTATACAGGGTGTACCAGTACAGAGTCAATGTGGAGGCTGTATACAGGAGGTACCAGTACAGAGTCAATGTGGAGGCTATATACAGGAGGTACCAGTACAGTGTCAATGTGGAGGCTATATACAGGAGGTACCGGCAGAGAGTCAATGTGGAGGCTATATACAGGAGGTACCTGTACAGAGTCAATGTGGAGGCTATATACAGGGGGTACCAGTACAGAGTCAATGTGGAGGCTAAATACAGGAGGTACCAGTACAGAGTCAATGTGGAGGCTATATACAGGGGGTACCGATACAGAGTCAATGTGGAGGCTATATACAGGGGTACCAGCAGAGAGTCATAGTGGAGGCTATATACAAGGGGTACGAGTACAGAGTCAATGTGGAGGCTATATACAGGGGGTACCAGTACAGAGTCAATGTGGAGGCTATATTCAGGGGGTGCCAGTACAGAGTCAATGTGGAGGCTAGATACAGGGGGTACCAGTACAGAGTCAATGTGGAGGCACAAATACAGGGATGCCAAGATTGTAGTGTTATACCCAAGGCGGCTTGAGGCTATAATCACTGCCAAAAGTGCTTCAACAAAGCACTGAGTTAAGGTTCTGAATACGTATTTAAATGTGATATTTCAGTTTAATATTTAAATGCATTTGCAAACATTTCTAAAATCCTGTTTTTGCTTCGTCATTATAGGGTGTTGTTGTGCAGATTCATGAGGAAAACCTCCCAATTGAATCAATTTTAGAATATTCCAGTAAATTCAGGAAGTAAACTCAATTCTCTGCTATGGTTTTCAATGAGGAAAATGTGGAATTTGGTTTACTTTCTGAATTGACTGGAAATTAAATGGATTTGACTCCAAACCTGGTTTTACTACAAATCTGTCAACGTCATCATTTAGTCAATCGATGTTATAACGCATAAAGCTCACAGATGTGCTTGTTCTCATTCAGAGTAAATTATTCTAATTGAATAAAACAGAATTAAACAAATCAAATGTATTATGCACCTGAATAACTTCAACAACCTGGTTGATTCTCTGGTTGATTCTCTGCTCAACAACACTGACTGTGAATCAATCTGGTTGATTCTCTGGTTGATTCTCTGCTCAACAACACTGATCGCGCCAAACTTTGCTGTGTGTCCAGGCTGTCACTTCTCTCATCAGCTACTAACACCAGTGCTGCACCTTTGTCCTTGAGAGACTGGATGACGGCTTCCTGCTCCCTCTTCCATAGTGGGAACACTGATGGCTCAACATGGTTTTCTGAGAGACTGGATGACGGCTTCCTGCTCCCTCTTCCATAGTGGGAACACTGATGGCTCAACATGAGCTTCCTGGTTATGAAAGAAAGTGTGGTGGTCAATGGTAGCCTCTCCCATTGTTTGAAGCAGTTGTAGTCTTTGTTGGCATGTATCCAGACCCCAGAATGGTAGTAGAAAGGAGCCTGTTCCCCGCATGCTTCCTCACAATCATTGTCTGGATCGACCACTCACCCACCTGACCACAGGACCAGTATTGCTGTCTGATCTTCATTCCTACAGTCTTCATCACCATCCCTGGAGTCTCTTCACTGTCTGATCTTCATTCCTACAGCCTTCATCACCGTCCCTGGAGTCTCTTCACTGTCTGATCTTCATTCCTACAGCCTTCATCACCGTCCCTGGAATCTCTTCACTGTCTGATTTTCATTCCTACAGCCTTCATCACCGTCCCTGGAGTCTCTTCACTGTCTGATTTTCATTCCTACAGCCTTCATCACCGTCCCTGGAGTCTCTTCACTGTCTGATCTTCATTCCTACAGCCTTCATCACCATCCCTGGAGTCTCTTCACTGTCTGATTTTCATTCCTACAGCCTTCATCACCATCCCTGGAGTCTCTTCACCGGGTAAGTATAGATAGTATAAGAAACCTCTCCCATTCTATTGTCTATTATCTTTGTTTAGAAATAGTCATTTGTGTGACCTAATTATTTTCCCTACAATTTATTTTAAGGATTTAGAAATATAGAAATGGTAGAACGAGGAATGTCAGAGTCTGGAATATAAATAAATACAATTTGTTTAAAATGTATATGATGGTGTGTCTAGACATTATGGACCGTATATGAATATAAAAGGTGTGTACAGTAGTAGTTATATAGGATGAGCCTTGACTAGAATACAGGGTGGAGTACTGGGTGGTAGACGGCTAGAAACAGTGACTAAGTTCAGGGCAGGGTACTGGGCGGAGGCTGGCTAGAAAAGCCCCTCTGTCAGATATAAACCATCAGAGTGGGAAACCAACTGACATTTAAACAATGGAGCAAATGTATCACTATCAGAGGGGTGTATTATGACATCATATAGAACTACTCAGACATTCCAAATCAGGCTTCATCCACATCATGAAGGTGGATATTGATCCAACCATTTCAGAAGTAATGACCGGGCTGACGGAAACAGGATATGCCTGTACACTTTTATAAATGCTGACAGACGATTTGTTACTCCGTTTGACAATTTGTTTGTCTTTTTGTGTCAGTAAAAATGTCTAAGTGAGAAATGGCTGTGGAAACTCCTTAATGATAACAATCACATCTTAGTTAACTTGGAGTCACATGATATGTTGTGTGGTCCTCCCACTATGACTTGAGAAACCATGTAGTTTATTAGGCTACAGATGAAATAAGTTATGAACTTCACAGGGTGGTGAAAGTGCATGTGATGAGCTTGATGCTCCTTTCCAATACATTTTGAGGTTCTTATTCTGGTGACATGATGATCGATGCTTGGTTGCCATTTGACAAATAAAATAATAATCTCATCATTCGGGTAACAACGTTTATTCAACCAGTGGGAGGCTTGTAAATGCCACCAGGCAAGTCGAAAGAGGAACTCTTCATTGAGACAATAAAACACAGCAATCCATGGGCGAGTTGTGGTGGATATTATAAAATAAGGATCTGCTGGAGTCCAAGTCAAACCAAGATTCTTTATTTCTGAGCTCAGAGAGAATAACAGAGTTACACAGCGCAGTGGAGACAGTCTGAATTCCTGAAGCATTGAGTGATGACACACCCAGATAAACACACAGAGTTTAAAAAAAGGACAATTTAAAAGAAGGAACCTGATCTTTATATTCAAACTGACATACTCCATATTCAATTCATGTTTTCTAATAAAAACAAACAAATATATGTTTGAGTATACCCTGTACCATTTAATTTCATATGGTAAAGACAGGTAAACACATTGTCAGTCAACAATATAAGACAACGGGAGCACTGTGTATGTTCTCTGATGAATTTTAAGTCCATGTGATGTGAAATATCAACATACACGCTAAGATAATTAATTTATCTCTCCTGTGTGGATTCTCTAATGACGTTTTAATGACTGTTATGAGTAATATGTTTTCCCACAGTCTGAGCTTTTCTAAGCCTTCTCCTCTGTGTGCAGTCTAATGTGTTCTTTCAGGCTTCCTAAATGGGCAAAAGCTTTGCACCCTGGGAGGAGTGGTAAGGCTTCTGCCCTGTGTGTATTCTCTCGTGAGCTTTCAGGTTCTCTTTCCGGTTGACACTCTTTCCACACTGGGAGCAGTGGTAAGGCTTCTCTCCCGTGTGTATTCTCTCATGCCGTTTCAGCTCCCCTGACTGGTGTAAACACTTTCCACATTGGGAGCAGTGGTAAGGCTTCTCTCCTGTGTGTATTCTCTCATGTTGTTTCAGGTACCCCAAACGGACGAAACACTTTCCACATTGGGAGCAGTGCTAAGGCTTCTCTCCTGTGTGTATTTTCTCGTGTTGTTTCAGGTGTCCTCTCAGGGTGAAAAACTTTCCACATTGGGAGCAGTGGTACGGTTTCTCTCCTGTGTGTATTCTCTCATGTTCTTTCAGCATCCGGAATGGTTGAAACACTTTTCACATTGGGAGCAGTGGTAAGGCTTCTCTCCTGTGTGTATTCTCTCATGAGCTTTCAGTTGTGCTTTCTGGTTACAACTCTTTCCACAGTGGGAGCACTGGTGTCGTCTTGCTAGTTTGGACGTCCCTGGCTTTGGTTCCTCCGAGTCTGGTCTTTCTCCTGCCAAAGACAGTGTTATTTTTAAATAGAGACCCGAATGAAACCACATGATAAAACAACCTTGCTACGAGGGTAAATCCTAAATCAGATCTCTCAATAACCTGAGGCCAGTTTTAACAATCTTAGTGTGATTTTAAAACAAATGTAGAGCTTCCTGGTAATTACTGCTATGTTTACATTACTTATTTTATTCATCCTGTTTTACAAGTCAGAACACAAAAAACGAAACAGTTCTTGGACACTAAAGACACAGACGTTGCTGGATTCCTATCAAGCAGGTGGTTCTAAATACAGTATATCACAAAAGTGAGTACACCCCTCACATGCTGTCCCCTCAAAATAACTCAACACACAGCCATTAATGTCTAAACTGCTGGCAACAAAAGTGAGTACACCCCTAAGTGAGAATGTCCAAATTGGGCCCAAAGTGTCAATATTTTGTGTGGCCACCATCATTTTCAGCACTGCCTTAGCTCTCTTGGGCATGGAGTTCACCAGATCTTCACAGGTTGCCACTGGAGTCCTCCTTTCTTGTGCATCATCTTTAGAAGAGGCTTCCTTCTGGGACGACAGCCATGCAGACCAATTTGATGCAGTGTATGGCGTATGGTCTGAGCACTGACAGGCTGACCCACCACCCCTTCAACCTCTGCAGCAATGCTGGAGCACTCATACGTCTATTTCCCAAAGACAACCTCTGGATATGACGCTGAGCACGTGCGCTCAACTTCTTTGGTCGACCATGGCGAGGCCTGTTCTGAGTGGAACCTGTCCAGTTAAACCGCCGTATGGTCTTGGCCACCGTGCTGCAGCTCAGTTTCAGGGTCTTGGCAATCTTCTTATAGCCCAGGCCATCTTTATGTCGAGCAACAATTATTTTTCTCAGATCCTCAGAGAGTTCTTTGCCACGAGGTACCATGTTGAACTTCCAGTGACCAGTCAGTATGAGGGAGTGTGAGAGCGATGACACCAAATGTAACACACCTGCTCCCCATTCAGACCTGAGCCCTTGTAACACTAACGAGTCACATGACACCGGGGAGAGAAAATGGCTAATTGGGCCCAATTTGGACATTTTCACTTAGGGGTGTACTCACATTTGTTGCCAGCAACATTATTATTTTTTTTGCCATAATATGGACTTGGTCTATTACCAAATAGGGCTACGCACTTTTGTTGCCAGCGGTTTAGACATTAATGGCTGTGTGTAGAGTTATTTTGAGGGGACAGCAAATTTACACTGTTATACAAGCTGTACACTCACTACTTTACATTGTAGCAAAGTGTAATTTCTTCAGTGTTGTCACATGAAAAGATATACCCAAATATTTACAAAAATGTGAGGGGTGTACTCACTTTTGTGATATACTGTATATAACTTTCATAGCTGTATGATACACCACTATTGTAAAGTGGCTGTTCCACTGGATGTCATAAGGTGAAAGCACCAATTTGTAAGTCGCTCTGGATAAGAGCGTCTGCTAAATGACTTAAATGTAAATGTAAATGTATACAGAATGTGACCTACACACTTCCTTAAACATCAAATAACTAACTAACTAATAACTAACAACTAATAACTAAATAACTAACGCTCTTATCCAGAGCGACTTACAAATTGGTGCTTTCACCTTATGACATCCAGTGGAACAGCCACTTTACAATAGTGCATCTAGGTCTTTTAAGGGGGGAGGGGGGAGAAGGATTACTTTATCCTATCCTAGGTATTCCTTAAAGAGGTGGGGTTTCAGGTGTCTCCGGAAGGTGGTGATTGACTCCGCTGTCCTGGCGTCGTGAGGGAGTTTGTTCCACCATTGGGGGCCAGAGCAGCGAACAGTTTTGACTGGGCTGAGCGGAACTGTACTTCCTCAGTGGTAGGGAGGCGAGCAGGCCAGAGGTGGATGAACGCAGTGCCCTTGTTTGGGTGTAGGGCCTGATCAGAGCCTGGAGGTACTGAGGGTGCCGTTCCCCTCACAGCTCCGTAGGCAAGCACCATGGTCTTGTAGCGGATGCGAGCTTCAACTGGAAGCCAGTGGAGAGGCGGAGGAGCGGGGTGACGTGAGAGAACTTGGGAAGGTTGAACACCAGACGGGCTGCGGCGTTCTGGATGAGTTGTAGGGTTTAATGGCACAGGCAGGGAGCCCAGCCAACAGCGAGTTGCAGTAATCCAGACGGGAGATGACAAGTGCCTGGATTAGGACCTGCGCCGCTTCCTGTGTGAGGCAGGGTCGTACTCTGCGGATGTTGTAGAGCATGAACCTACAGGAACGGGCCACCGCCTTGATGTTATTTGAGAACGACAGGGTGTTGTCCAGGATCACGCCAAGGTTCTTAGCGCTCTGGGACGAGGACACAATGGAGTTGTCAACCGTGATGGCGAGATCATGGAGCGGGCAGTCCTTCCCGGGAGGAAGAGCAGCTCCGTCTTGCCGAGGTTCAGCTTGAGGTGATGATCCGTCATCCACACTGATATGTCTGCCAGACATGCAGAGATGCGATTCGCCACCTGGTCGTCAGAAGGGGAAAGGAGAAGATTAATTGTGTGTCGTCTGCATAGCAATGATAGGAGAGACCATGTGAGGTTATGACAGTGCCAGAGTGACTTGGTGTATAGCGAGAATAGGAGAGGGCCTAGAACAGAGCCCTGGGGGACACCAGTGGTGAGAGCACGTGGTGAGGAGACGATTCTCGCCACGCCACCTGGTAGGAGCGACCTGTCAGGTAGGACACAATCCAAGCGTGGGCGGCGCCGGGATGCCCAACTCGGAGAGGTGGAGAGGAGGATCTGATGGTTCACAGTATCGAAGGCAGCCGATAGGTCTAGAAGGATGAGAGCAGAGGAGAGAGAGTTAGCTTTAGCAGTGCGGAGCGCCTCCGTGATACAGAGAAGAGCAGTCTCAGTTGAATGACTAGTCTTGAAACCTGACTGATTTGGATCAAGAAGGTCATTCTGAGAGAGATAGCAGGAGAGCTGGCCAAGGACGGCACGTTCAAGAGTTTTGGAGAGAAAAGAAAGAAGGGATACTGTTCTGTAG
>NW_027039926.1:115000-124253 GCF_034236695.1 Oncorhynchus nerka | reverse complement strand
ACATTACCACGGTTTATATTGAAAATTGCGGAGCCAAGGACAACATACGTTCCTAGATGAAGGTCAGGCAAGAGAGAACAATACAAACCAACATCAGATAATATTTAATCATATATATGCTAATGGCTATAAAAAATACAGAATCCAACAAAGGTCAGGCAAGAGAGAACAATAAGGTGAACAGAAATACAGAAACCATGATGGACCAAACCAAAATATACAACACTTTTACAATCAAGTGTATTTACCATATAGATATGAAAAAGTGTTTGTACACCAAAACATAACATTATCTATGCAGCTGTAATTAAATAAAAACACACTGAATTATTATTATCAAACTATTAACATCCCCTCTTGACCTATTTGATCTGGTCCTTGTGTGCAACTTGGTGCGTAATCTAGTGGAACAACATCACACTGCTACACACACATCATGAGAACAATGCAGTTTAAAGACATTCACCTTTAAAAATATAATAATAAAAGATAAAAGTGTCCTATATCAGTCTACAAGGTTTTCATTGGAATCCATTAGGGAGTCACATGATGACTTGGACCCTGTGAATAAACCTGCCATTCAAAATGGTTGGCTTGCAGTATGTTTGGCTTGGAGTCTTACATCAGCAGTTATCTATCTGCTGTGGTGATGACAGTAATACCCAGGATGTAGAACACAGTTATCTATCTGCTGTGGTGATGACAGTAATACCCAGGATGTAGAACACAGTTATCTATCTGCTGTGGTGATGACAGTAATACCCAGGATGTAGAACACAGTTATCTATCTGCTGTGGTGATGACAGTAATACCCAGGATGTAGAACACAGTTATCTATCTGCTGTGGTGATGACAGTAATACCCAGGATGTAGAACACAGTTATCTATCTGCTGTGGTGATGACAGTAATACCCAGGATGTAGAACACAGTTATCTAGCTGCTGTGGTGATGACAGTAATACCCAGGATGTAGAACACAGTTATCTATCTGCTGTGGTGATGACAGTAATACCCAGGATGTAGAACACAGTTATCTATCTGCTGTGGTGATGACAGTAATACCCAGGATGTAGAACACTGTTATCTATCTGCTGTGGTGATGACAGTAATACCCAGGATGTAGAACACAGTTATCTAGCTGCTGTGGTGATGACAGTAATACCCAGGATGTAGAACACAGTTATCTAGCTGCTGTGGTGATGACAGTAATACCCAGGATGTAGAACACAGTTATCTAGCTGCTGTGGTGATGACAGTAATACCCAGGATGTAGAAACACAGTTATCTAGCTGCTGTGGTGATGACAGTAATACCCAGGATGTAGAACACAGTTATCTATCTGCTGTGGTGATGACAGTAATACCCAGGATGTAGAACACAGTTATCTATCTGCTGTGGTGATGACAGTAATACCCAGGATGTAGAACACAGTTATCTATCTGCTGTGGTGATGACAGTAATACCCAGGATGTAGAACACAGTTATCTATCTGCTGTGGTGATGACAGTAATACCCAGGATGTAGAACACTGTTATCTATCTGCTGTGGTGATGACAGTAATACCCAGGATGTAGAACACAGTTATCTATCTACTGTGGTGATGACAGTAATACCCAGGATGTAGAACACTGTTATCTATCTGCTGTGGTGATGACAGTAATACCCAGGATGTAGAACACAGTTATCTAGCTGCTGTGGTGATGACAGTAATACCCAGGATGTAGAACACAGTTATCTATCTGCTGTGGTGATGACAGTAATACCCAGGATGTAGAACACAGTTATCTATCTGCTGTGGTGATGACAGTAATACCCAGGATGTAGAACACAGTTATCTAGCTGCTGTGGTGATGACAGTAATACCCAGGATGTAGAACACAGTTATCTATCTGCTGTGGTGATGACAGTAATACCCAGGATGTAGAACACAGTTATCTAGCTGCTGTGGTGATGACAGTAATACCCAGGATGTAGAACACAGTTATCTATCTGCTGTGGTGATGACAGTAATACCCAGGATGTAGAACACAGTTATCTATCTGCTGTGGTGATGACAGTACTACCCAGGATGTAGAACACAGTTATCTATCTGCTGTGGTGATGACAGTAATACCCAGGATGTAGAACACAGTTATCTATCTGCTGTGGTGATGACAGTAATACCCAGGATGTAGAACACAGTTATCTATCTGCTGTGGTGACGACAGTAATACCCAGGATGTAGAACACTGTTATCTATCTGCTGTGGTGATGACAGTAATACCCAGGATGTAGAACACAGTTATCTAGCTGCTGAGGTGATGACAGTAATACCCAGGATGTAGAACACAGTTATCTAGCTGCTGGTGATGACACCACCCCACTACCACTATCAGATTAGAGCAAAAAGGGAGCCTAGGCATCTACCACCCCATTACCACTATCTGATTAGTGCCATAAGGGATACTAGACATCTACCACCCACATACCACTATCAGATTAGAGCCATAAGGGAGACTAGACATCTACCACTACCAGATTAGAGCCATAAGGAAGACTAGACATCTACAACTACCATACTAGAGCCCTAAGGGAGACTAGACATCTACCACCCCACTACCACTATCAGATTAGAGCCAAAAGGGAGACTAGACATCTACCACTATCAGATTAGAGCCATAAGGGAGACTAGACAATTTCCAACCCACTACCACTATCAGATTAGAGCCGTAAGGGATACTAGACATCTACCACTACCAGATTAGAGCCATAAAGGAGACTAAACATCTACCATCCCACTACCACTATCAGATTAGAGCCATGAGGGATACTAGGCATCTACCACTACCAGATTAGAGACATAAGGGAGTCTAGACATCTACCACTATCAGATTAGAGCCGTAAGGGAGACTAGACTTCTACCACCATCAGATTAGAGCCATACGGGAAATTATGCATCTACCACCCCACTACCACTATCAGATTAGAGCCAAAAGGGAGACTAGACATCTACCACCCCACTACCACTATCAGATTAGAGCCAAAAGGGAGACTAGACATCTACCACCCCACTACCACTATCAGATTAGAGCCAAAAGGGAGACTAGGTGTCTACCACCCCACTTCCACAATCAGATTAGAGCCAAAAGGGAGACTAGACATCTACCACCCCACTACCACTATCAGATTAGAGCCAAAAGGGAGACTAGGTGTCTACCACCCCACTACCACTATCAGATTACAGCCATAAGGGAGACTAGACATCTACCACTATCAGATTAGAGCCATAAGGGAGACTAGATTTCTACCACCATCAGATTAGAGCCATAAAGGAGATTATGCATCTACCACCCCACTACCACAATCAGATTAGAGCCATAAGGGAGAAGAGGCATCTACCACCCCACTACGACAATCAGATTAGATTTATTAGGGAGACTTGGCATCTACCACCCAACTATAACTATTAGTTTAGAGCCATAAGGGAGAAGAGGCATCTACCACCTCACTACCACTATCAGAATAGAGCCATAAAGGAGACTAGACATCTACCACTATCAGATTAGAGCCATTAGGTAGACTAGACATCTACCACCATCAGATTAGAGCCATAAAGGAGACTAGACATCTACCACTATCAGATTTGAGCCATAAGGGAGAATAGACATCTACCACTATCAGATTAGAGCCATAGAGCCATTAGGTAGACTAGACATCTACCACTATCAGATTAGAGCCATAAGGGAGACTAGACTTCTACCACTATCAGATTAGAGCCATAAAGGAGACTAGACATATACCACTATCAGATTAGAGCCATAAGGGAGACTAGGCATCTACCACTACCAGATTAGAGACATAAGGGAGTCTAGACATCTACCACTATCAGATTAGAGCCGTAAGGGAGACTAGACTTCTACCACTATCAGATTTGAGCCATAAGGGAGAATAGACATCTACCACTATCAGATTAGAGCCATAGAGCCATTAGGTAGACTAGACATCTACCACTATCAGATTAGAGCCATTAGGGAGACTAGACATCTTCCACCCCACTACCACTATCAGATTACAGCCATATGGGAGACTAGACATCTACCACTATCAGATTAGAGCCATTAGGGAGACTAGACATCTTCCACCCCACTACCACTATCAGATTACAGCCATATGGGAGACTAGACATCAACCACTATCAGATTAGAGCAGTAAGGGTGACTAGACTTCTACCACTATCAGATTTGAGCCATAAGGGAGAATAGACATCTACCACCCCACTACCACAATCAGATTAGAGCCAAAAGGGAGACTAGACATCTACCACCCCACTACCACTATCAGATTAGAGCCAAAGGCGAGACTAGGTGTCTACCACCCCACTACCACTATCAGATTACAGCCATATGGGAGACTAGACATCTACCACCCCACTACCACTATCAGATTAGAGCCAAAAGGGAGACTAGGTGTCTACCACCCCACTACCACTATCAGATTACAGCCATAAGGGAGACTAGACATCTACCACTATCAGATTAGAGCCGTAAGGGAGTCTAGACATCTACCACTATCAGATTAGAGCCATAAAGGAGATTATGCATCTACCACCCCACTACCACAATCAGATTAGAGCCATAAGGGAAACGAGGCATCTACCACCCCACTTCCACAATCAGATTAGAGCCAAAAGGGAGACTAGACATCTACCACCATCAGATTAGAGCCATTAGGGAGACTAGACATCTACCACCCCACTACCACTATCAGATTAGAGCCAAAAGGGAGATTAGACATCTACCACCCCACTACCACTATCAGATTAGAGCCAAAAGGGAGACTAGGTGTCTACCACCCCACTACCACTATAAGATTACAGCCATATGGGGGGCATATACATCTACCACTATCAGATTAGAGCTGTAAGGGAGTCTAGACATCTACCACTATCAGTTTAGAGCCATAAGGGAGAAAATGCATCTACCACCCCACTACCACTATCAGATTAGAGCCATAAAGGAGACTAGACATCTACCACTATCAGATTAGAGCCATAAGGGAGACTAGGCATCTACCACCATCAGATTAGAGCCATAAGGGAGACTAGGCATCTACCACCCCACTACCACAATCAGATTAGAGCCATAAGGGAGTCTAGACATCTACCACTATCAGATTAGAGCCATAAGGGAGACTAGGTGTCTACCACCCCACTACCACTATCAGATTAGAGCCGTAAGGGAGTCTAGACATCTACCACTATCAGATTAGAGCCATTAGGGAGACTAGGCATCTACCACCCCACTATAACTATTAGTTTAGAGCCATAAGGGAGAAAATGCATCTACCACCCCACTACCACTATCAGATTAGAGCCATAAAGGAGACTAGACATCTACTAGACATTAACTATATATATATATATACCACACCTCATCAGTCCTTATCTGTGGTACTGTATATTAACCATATACCACACCTCCTCAGTCCTTATCTGTGGTACTGTATATTAACTATATACCACACCTCCTCAGTCCTTATCTGTGGTACTGTAATATTAACTATATACCACACCTCCTCAGTCCTTATCTGTGGTACTGTATATTAACTATATACCACACCTCCTCAGTCCTTATCTGTGGTACTGTATATTAACTATATACCACACCTCCTCAGTCCTTATTGATTAATTACAACACATAGGTGTATTATAAGGCATTATAAAGGTCATTAAAATAATGATACATACGTACTTCATAGAAACTGTTACCCTTCATATATTCTAACAACTCACATTTTAAGATTCATTATGTCATTTGTTCCATGTTAAGGGCTCTAACCTTGGAACTAAACTATTTGTCTCCCTCTTGCTGTTGCATGCAGTTCCTCTCTCTCTTCCTCCATTCCTCTAACCCCTCCCTCCCTCTAACCCCACCCCGCTGGCAGAACCAGGAAGTCCCTCCCCCTCCCACAAACTCTCTTCTGAGGAAACGAAACTGATCTGAGTCTCTGTGTCGTCTGTCTGTGAGAGAGTGAACAACCGTCCAAATGGCTCAACAGGGAGTTCTGCTGGACCAGGACCAGTTCTGTTGTTCTGTCTGTCTGGATCTACTGAAGGAGCCGGTCACTATTCCCTGTGGACACAGTTACTGTAGGAGCTGTATTGAGGGCTGCTGGGATCAGGATGTCCTGAAAGGGGTCTATAGCTGTCCTCAGTGCAGAGAGACCTTCACTCCAAGGCCTAATCTGAGGAAAAATAACATGTTGGCTGAGCTGGTGGAGAAACTGAGGAAGGCAGGACTCCAGGCTGCTCCCCCTCCTGCTCTGTACTATGCTGGACCTGGAGATGTGGTGTGTGATTTCTGCACTGGGACCAGAAAGCAGAAAGCCCTCATGTCCTGTCTGGCGTGTCTGGCCTCTTACTGTGACACTCACCTCCAATCTCACTATGAATCTCCTGCTTTCAAGAAGCACAAGCTGGTCAAAGCCACGGCACAACTACAGGAGAAGATCTGCTCTCATCATGACAAACTGCTGGAGGTTTACTGTCGTACCGATCAGCAGTGTATCTGTTATCTGTGTACAATGGATGAACATAAAGGCCATGATACAGTGTCAGCTGCAGCAGAGAGGACTGAGAAACAGGTAAGACCAGAACAACTTGTTGGTGGCTGTCTGATAAACAAAGAATTAAAGATACAGTAGGAACTAAATCTGTTTGAATATGAGATCATTATATTATATACAATATGAAATGGATCCACAAATATGAACACAAACCTTGAGTATATAGATATGTTAACCAGATTCTCCAAATGTATCACCATTTTCTAAAGTCAAACACTATTATCATTCTGAATGGCCTTTTATGAGTCCAAAGTTCAGTCTCAACCCCTTGATACATGTAGGCCTACCATAAAAACTATAATCATTCACATAGCAACATAATATAATATTGTAAAGGGACTTCCTCAGGATTGTAGACCTTCCTCTCTATGGGTCCTATGTCACATTACTATACTATTGATCTACTGGACTAATAAAGTTTGATAGCTCATTGAAGAGTGATTCTCCACAGAGGCAGCTGGGGATGAGTCAGCAGAAGGTCCAGCAGAGATTCCAGGAGAGAGAAGGAGCTGAAGGAGCTCCAACAGGCTGTGGAGTCTTTCAAGGTGAGTATTGTTGACCAGAGGAGACACACCATTTCACTTCTCTCCTCCAGTCAGAGAGAGAGAGAGAGGGGCCCCTATCCAATCCCACTGACCCCACTGTTGGGAACAGGCTGTCTGGACCCCTTTCAGAGAATAGACTGGTTCATGCAACTGACTGGGCTGCCTCATCACATAACCATGAATAACCATGACTGACTCATGTCCCCTATACATTAAAATGGAACTGTCTCTCTCTCAATTGAATTAAATTCATAGGGCTTTATTGGCATGGAAATAGATGTTTACATTGCCAAAGCAAGTGAAATAGACAATAAACAAAAGTGAAATAAACAATCAGAAATGAACAGTAAACATTACACTTGGAAGTGATTTGGGGATGGGGAGGGTCTATTAGAAGTTAGTAGGACTCTTTTATTTTCTCAGAAGTACTGAGTTAGGTAGGAGGATTTAGAGTGGTGTAAACCGTGATTGAACACACTCCAGCACAGTAGGTGGCGCCATGCACCTTTAACGTTGGTTTGAGGACCTCCATTATATCATAGAAGAAGAAGTTGGTCTGTGAGGGTTTTGTTGTTCCTGAGGAGAGCTACTATTCGTTTCTCTTTTGGTTTTCAAGTATTTTCATGATGTATTAAAGCCAAAGCTAAAGCTTCCCTAAACAATTCAATATATCAGTCAATATATTTTCTCTGTGATTTATTTTCTCTCCGTTCCATCGCATCTTAACCGTCTTACCGGGCGGGCACTAGGACCCGGGGGAGGCTGCTGCTGCAGAGGCTGCTGCACCGCTCGTGACTGTCAGTCCTCCTTGTAGCTCATTGGTTAAGCTGTGGCTCGAGCCTGTTAACAGTTAACGGCCAGGAAACGGCTCTGACAGGACACATTCATGTCGAGGCAGTGATGTGAATGTGTGGTAAGTTACGAGAGAGAGAGTTTTCACTACTATAGACTTTGGTCATAATCAAAGCTTTGTTTACCAATAGGTTTTTATGTGAGGCTGCCTGTAAGTTACAGTGTAACAGACGTTACTAACGGTAACGGTGTCTTTTAAATTCGACATAAGTTATGTGGCGATGATATCTAGTTAACGTTGTATTTAATGTAGTGTAATGACCTGACTAGATCATAAAGGAACAATTGTCCAGACAGAGGATTGAGTTACGAATTGACGGTTTATTAGCAACTTTACACAGGCTACTGTTTGGCCTTAGCTCACGCCAAATAAATGAAAGATACCCCACAAGCCAATCGGGACCTTCTCTTGTGAAGCCCAGACGTAAGAGAGAGAACAAAGGCTGAACCTTAACTTCCAATGCCCCGCCCCCTCCACGCCACTCCGCCAACCACCAGGATGCCCGGCATCAGAACATCCCAGGCATTCCTGTGATTGGCAGATAGCAGGTTGATTGGCATGTCGGACCCCGCGAACACTGGGAACTGGTAAGTACAACACAACCAGCTACTAGCTGAACACAGAACACACAGCTGTCTGTGCGGGTCGCTACAGTAGTTTTACTATCTGTGCCAGGCTATAAATGACACAGATAATATCTAGTTAACGTTGTATTTAATGTAGTTTTACTATCTGTGCCAGGCTATAAATGACACAGATAATATCTAGTTAACGTTGTATTTAATGTAGTTTTACTGTCTGTGCCAGGCTATAAATGACACAGATAATATCTAGTTAACGTTGTATTTAATGTAGTTTTACTATCTGTGCCAGGCTATAAATGACACAGATAATATCTAGTTAACGTTGTATTTAATGTAGTTTTACTATCTGTGCCAGGCTATAAATGACACAGATAATATCTAGTTAACGTTGTATTTAATGTAGTTTTACTATCTGTGCCAGGCTATAAATGACACAGATTATATCTAGTTAACGTTGTATTTAATGTAGTTTTACTATCTGTGCCAGGCTAGAAATGACACAGATAATATCTAGTTAACGTTGTATTTAATGTAGTTTTACTATCTGTGCCAGGCTATAAATGACTCAGATAATATCTAGTTAACATTGTATTTAATTGATCACAGCTTTCTGCTTTCCATGTAGAGTTTTTGGTAAAAAACATTACATTTGATTATTTTGTCAGTAA